>NW_027070458.1:115954-128943 GCF_002906115.3 Quercus suber
TGTTCAGAGGCAGGATGCTCTTAGACAGGTCATATATCTTATACGAGAAGCAAAAGGTTTAATTAGAGAAGCAATTTAGACAGGTCATAAATCTTTAAAATAACAAATAAATATTTAATTGCAAGCATGACCATATGCAAAAGCATACACATATGGCTATATGGATAGAAATTTATGTAGCATCGTTTAATTGCTTCTTTTGAATATGGTTTGCACTTTATGACATAGACTTTAAACCAACAAATAATAACTCACAATAAAATTTGACATCTCTATCCATTAAAAGAAATTAATTTCATCTTTAAATAAAAATTACATGTATGACCTAATAAAAATAAAGGACCAAATATGTCAAAGTAAATGGATCCAAAGTGGGTTTCAGTTAGCTCAACTGGTAAAGTCTCTGATGGTTATATAAGAGATCTGGGGTTCAATCACCGCCTACACCAAAAACTGATTGGTATCTTGGTCAGATATTAAAAAGCAATTATCAGGAGCAGACGCCATAGGTTGAAACTCTCTCAAAAAAAAAAAAAAGGACCCAAATAAAAACCAAAACATGTAATTTATGAAAATCTTCTTTCTCAAAAAAAAAAAAAATTATGAAAATCTTTTAAATTTTATTAATTAATTTGATGCTCAAAACTTTAATGGCATTCTCAATAAATGAGACCCAAATGGTATATTTAGTACGGATTTTCTAAGGAAATACACTAAACTTTTAGCATCGGTTCCATAGAAAATTAAATACTTTTTCCACAATTAAAATGCAAAATGGGTAATTTTATTAGTTAAGTGCTACCTCATTTGATTCAAGTTCAATTTTTGCCCATGACTAGTTAAATTAAAGGGAATTTCATGATGTTTAGCAAAAAAAAGAAAAAAGAAAAAGGAATTTCATGATCTTAAACATAATTCCAAAATTAATCCGATCACATGGTCAAATTTCAATTAAAGCTCAGTTAAATTTAAACAACCACATTAAAATAGATAAAAATTAACAAAAAGAGGTTTAACTATTAAAACCATGAAATCCTTTAATTTAGGACTAAAACTTCTAGCAAAATTTATTGCTAGAAAAAATACAATATCACCAACTAGTACTACCAATTGCATTCGTGCTAAGAAATTTGTAAAGATACCACTCACCAAACTACTAGCACTCTACTCAAACTTTGTCAATATTATGTTTACACTGATATGATTGTCATGTTGTTCTACTTCTATTGGGCGTAGACACCTCATTTTGTACCACTTACGACTCGGGCCCCCATTCCCTAATGACGACATTACTCTATGGCCCAAGGTTGATTTAGGGCCCAATCTTGTAAAAATTGACTTAAGGAATTATTTATGGGGAAAATAAAATTATTTTTGGAAGAATAAACCTATTTTTGGCAAAGAAAGCCTAAGTGTACGTACGCATACATGCATATGCGCACACAAATGGGAGCTGCCCCACACCCTTATTTTACCACTATATAAAGCCATAAAATGCACTTTTTCAATGGGGAGGTGAATATACACAAGATTCACTAGAAAATAGTGAATCAAAGAAGGAGATTTCACAAAACATCCTTAAGTCAAGTTTTACTTGGTTAGGGCCTATTTTGGTCTTGGCCTTTAGTTCTAAAGCTTACTAACCAGCTAGGTTTGTTGTTTGTAAGGTTGAATTCATTCAACCATGTGTTGATTTTATTCTGTGCCAAATTTGCTTATAATTCAAAAATTAGAAATCCTATATTTAGGTGGGAATTATGTAAGGGTTGTGTATGACAGAGTGTGAAGATTTGTCCAAGTGTGTGCAATCAAAGAGCATCTCACGACTGACTTGCGAGTGGTGACTAACCGAAGTGTCACACGTGTAAAGCATGCAGGAAGTTGAAGGGTCATGACAACTGGATCACTATAGGGAAAAAAGTACAGTCTGGCCTTTCTGTTAGTTGATGACTGAAACTCGCAACTCATCCCAGTCGTGAGTCACTTGCTACAACCCCTTGTTTTGTAAAAAAATGACTTTTCACATTCCTTCTCATACCCTACTATAAATACCCTTATACCCACAAAATGAAGAGAGCTACTAGAGAGAATTTTGAGAGATAAACTCTAGAGAACAACAAGATTGATTAATCCATAATCTTATACCTTTGATTCTCAAATTCCTCTACTCTCACCCTCTCCATTGTCATACCCTTGAGAGGATTTTTAGCGAAATCCTTACCTCACAGTATCCATATCAGTGAGAAGGTTATTTGGTGCTTGGGAAATAGTATAGAGAGGACCAATTCATTTTGGTTGATGCAATGGGCTTATTGCTGGATCCGATAAGCTAGAGAAAACAAGGTTAAGCTTAACCTTGTTGGAGCAAGAAGCTTAAAGGGCTTAGGTGCATCCAGTAGATTAGGCTGGGAGAGTTTATTACTATTCATGTATCTCAAATAATTTTCTAGTGGATCATTTTACTGCTTGGAGGGGGGTAGAGAGGTTTTTTGCCGAGTTCTTCAGTTTCTTTTTCGATAACACATGTCGGTATTATCTTGTGTTTGCATCTCTCTAACCCTTACTCTCTGCTTTTAATTATTGTTATGTTGTGATTAAATTATGGCTTAGAGTTATTTTGCTTGTTTGGATATAGATTGTACTTATCATTCCGCACATACATGGTTTGAGTATAAGCTTGTATTGGTAATTTTGAAATTGGGGGTCTAAACATTCACTAGTGTTTTACACACCAAGTGAACTTTCATTGTTGATTAGATTGACTTAAGGGAATGGTCAAATCAAGCTCTAAGGATTTCTTGTGTTAAGGTATAGGTTCCAACTTTGGTTCTTCACTTTTTCTTTGTTTTGTTGTTTGTTTATATGTTTTATATGCTTTAATATGTTTTAATATGTTCATGTTTGTTTAGGTTTACTTTGTGTTCGTATTAGAAGCATGATAGGTTGTTAGTTTTCTTATTTTCTTTTATTTTCTTTGCTGAGTTGTTAGGTTTAGGCTTCTAGGTGTGTATGTGTATGCATGCTTTATGCATGCGTACACATACAATTGGGATGCGCACGAACACTCGTGTTTAGGAACCCTAAATAACTTTTTTCTTCATTTTCTTTTGTTTTCCTTCACATGTTTAGCCATTGTTTTAGTATACCTTTCTTATTTTAAGCCTTTGTATATTTGCTTTAACATGTTTTATTCTTTTTAGTGATCATATCTCCATTAGAGTTTTGTTGGTTGGATACCATGAATATACATTTGAATATGAAGATGCATTGATTTATAAGTGTTGAGATGTAGTAAGGTAAGTGAGGTAAGTCATGCATAAATCACATGAGCATGCATTTGGATGTTTGAGTTTGAGTTGCTTAATACTCTTGGTTGAATATCATGAGTTTGATGCTTGAATATTTAGATGTGTTTACTTTGATCTGCCTTATGATGCCATTGTTTTGTTGGTTTATGTTGAATACCATGATAGATGAATGTTAGGCTTGGGGATGATATGTCATGTTTTCTTGCTT
Organism: Quercus suber; assembly: GCF_002906115.3. NCBI lineage: Eukaryota > Viridiplantae > Streptophyta > Magnoliopsida > Fagales > Fagaceae > Quercus > Quercus suber. The sequence goes on from NW_027070458.1 coordinate 119,471, forward strand.
TAGATGCATGTTAGAATGTGTGTAAGTTAGAATAACATGTTAAAAGACCCTTTAATGAGATTAATATTTGGAACACAATAAGTGAAGGCTAACCCATGGGTTAGGTGGAGTTGGGTTCCTAACATCTTTCCATCCCCTTACCTAAATTCCTGACACGTGCTCTGATAAAGATCGGTCCTTCCATAAGAGCGCTATATTTATGGTTCTTAGACCTAATTTAGGTGGCAATTCCATTTACACCCTCCACCATGGTCCACCCTAAGGCAAGGCATACTTCCCATGAGAAGCCTAAAAGCTCATCGCGAGCATAATGGAAAATGGGAGTCGCCACCTAGTTATATGGTCTAGGAACCATGAATATAGCATCATTTCGAGGAAGGATCTTTGATCTTACTACCAAAGTTTTGGATTGGAGTTTAGGTACACTCTTAGGAAGGCGTTAGGCACCTAAGATCGCCCAACCATAAGGTTGGCCCCCTATCATTGTGTCTTATACCTTAACCTCATTAAAAGCACTCTCAACATTTGCATCTATACTCACACACACACACATACTAGCATACATCTATGTATACAATCACGGTATCTTTCATCCCAAAACACACATACTTATCAATCTAAAACAAAAGAGAGACAAGGCACAAAAGAAAACCCTAGCATTCATTTAACATGTGAAAACTTATCATGCATCTATAATAAGGCAGCAAGCAAACATATTACAAAACCCTAATCATACATCTAAGCATGTTCTATCATATTATCAAGGTGAAACCCCAATACAATGCATGAACATTGCTAATGCATGGCTTATCCTTTACTTACCTCTCAGCAGCATAGCACATATGGCAACAATGCATGAACATGTGAATGAATGGCATTAATATTAAGAAACCCTAATCTAAACCCTAATTTATACATATGATAACAAACAAACATATTAAAAGGTAAACAAACGATTATGGGGTTTTAAACACATGAAAGAAGGCTACATGGAATACACATGTGAATGCAGAAACAAAACAAACAAAAATTAGGGTTTTTGGGTAATGACATCATGTACGCTAGAGCAGGTTTATGTATGCATGAGTTTAGCCTGCGTGAGTAGGCTAGATCATGCGTACAAATCCTAACCCAAAAAACCTAATTTACACAGAAACAGAGCAGAAGCCAAACAAAATGTAAAACGTAAAATCTAGCAACCTAACATGCTTAAAGACATAAAGAAAACCTAAAACTAACCTAAACAAACATGTGTAAACATAAGCTAACCAATAGAAACATATTAAAACAAAGATTAAAGGCGGAAAAGAAAAGGAAAAGTTTAAAAGGATACCTTAAAGCAAAAGCTTATAGGCTTGATTTTTGACTGTTCATTTCAGTTAAATTTATTAAAATTCAATAAAATAGTGATTAGCAATATTAAACTCAAAGGATTGGGGCCAGAAAAGGTCACAATCAAATAAAAATGACTTGAGGGTGTTTTATGAAAAACTCCCTTTTGATTCACTATTTTCTTGTGAATCTTAGGTATTTCCCGTGAGATTTCTATGTATTTTGAAAATGTACAATGTAAGGCTTTATATAATGGGAAAAATAGGGTTTGGAATGGCTTTCAGATGATGTAAGATTCGTTCCAGATCTCAGTCATTATTGTAGAAAACTTGCCTTTCTTATACTTCTGAAACCCTAGTTGCATACGCAGGAATGTGCTTGTGTTTGCATGCTTTGGCTCACATATGCGGGCTGCGACCCACATATGTAGGCCGAGGGCTACTTTGGTCATTTTATTTTCAAAAATATATTTTTGCTCATTTAAAAGGTTATATTTTCCATTTGAATACTCCTCAAGTCAATTTAATATTTGATTGGGCTCCAAACTGGTATTGGGCCCCAAACTAGTATTGGGCCTTAGAGTTCGAGCATTATTGGGGAATAGGGGCCTGAGTCGTGAGGGGTACAAAATGCGGTGTCTATTGTGGGTGTAGAGGCCTTTTGTATTTTTGGGCTAAGACCCTTTGTGCTATGGGTCAAAGAGTTGGGCCTTGCCCGCTATCTTTGCAAGAACTTACTAAGGGGCCAGTCTACGCACAAGACAAACATCTCAAAAGAAAGACAAGTATTATATGTATATATGTGTGAGTGCATGAATAGACACACACACACACACACGCACACACACACATGTTATGGTAGAGAGATTAGTCAAAAGAACCGTTAGTAATTAAATGTAGTTAAAGCAGAACGTAAATAATAAGTCTGCTACAGGAAGTGAACTAAAGAAAGGCCAAACCCCAACCTGGACAACCTTATTGCTAGATTAAACCATAAAGTTGTTCATTTTGTAGAATGGGTCTAGATAGCTATTTCTTGTTTTGCTAGAATTACAAATAGTGGGTTTGTTACATGAAGAAGGGAAATGATTTCCTATTGATGTATGCTATTTCTTTCGTGTTCACTCTTCTACCTTTCTAAGTCTTATTTCACTCTCTCTTTTTTCTTTTTTCTTTCTTATTTCCTTTTCAATTCTCTATGTTTCTTGCCTTAGTCACTGTCCCTCTTCCTCTTATAGTTATTGTTTGTATTTACACTGAATCAAGCCTACGTGATTTCTCCCTATTACCCTTGTTACTCACCAACCATTTTTGTCTACTGCGAACACCCTTCAGAAATGCCCACTAACTTTCTAGCCGTTCGACCTCCACTACATCTAAGCATGCTTAGTGTTTTCTCTCTCTTCCACTACCCATCCCACAAAAAATTCTTATCCATTCCCTTCTACCATATATCTTTCTCTATCCTTTGAAGGGTAAAACCTTAGGTCTCTCTCTACCTATCTCTCTAGCATGCATCAAATGGTCCTAGCCGGTTTACTACCTATTTTAGGCCAAGATGCCTTCCTAACAGAGCACTCCCCAAAAGAGGTCCTGGCTGGATACTGGAGATAGAAAATTCTCCCCTCCACCAAACCACATCCTTTGTAATTCCCTTGACCATGGGTTCACCCTCCTTGCATTGGTTAGGTGCAAATTGGTGGTGCTCTGGCCATAGCATTATTGTCCTATTGCTTCACGTTTTGTCTTCTTCCTTTCCTATGCAATTTCTGCCGATACCATTGGATATTGTCACATTTTATTCCTTTTTGAAATTGATTCCCTTCACTCGTGTTTGCCCCTCACGAAAACAATGTAGGCTTGTCTCATCTTCCCATTTTGGGCCTGTGGACCTCACAAGGTGTTTCCTTTATTATTTACTTCTAATTCCTACTGGGCCTGCACATTGGGCCTTTTTTTCCCCTCTTCCCCTCCTCTTGGAGCCCATTCAAGGCCTATTTTCTTCTCTCTTGGAGAGGGCCATCTCACCATGGCTGGCCCTTCCCTACTGCTCATGGGTCATTATATTCTATGCCTTGCTTTTTTATGGGTATTCCTTTTCTTTAGGCCTTAAGGACATGGTCCTATTGTTCCTACCATTATTCCTTAGTCTTTTCTTTCTTTCTCTTGGCTTAATTTGGGCTTTTCTACCATTGGGCCCTTGTTATCAAAAATGGGTATTAACATTGTGTATACCCGTCTACAACATTATAGTCTTGCATGCATGCATCCTCCCCTTTCTCATGATCTCTTTAGCCAATGATGAAATTCTATAGCTATGCTGCCAAAATTATTTCTTAACCCTGGTTTCATGATTTTCCATTAAAAATCAAGTTTTCAAAAACTCTTTCTTTTTTAAGCAAACCTTGTCCCAAAATTGATTTCCCAATCTCCATAAAAAAAATCTAATCTTCCGAAACTTTCTTTTAAAGCAATTATGTTGCAAAATTCTATATCATTAAAAAATTTTGACCTTCCAAAACTCTCTTTTCAAAGCACAATTTTTTTTTTTTCAAAAATTCTATTTTAAATTCCGGTTTAAAGGTTTCCCCTTTTTCAAAAAGACATTGACTAATGAAATTGTGAAGGAGGTTCTCCTCTATGTAATCACTTGGTTCAAACCTCATCAATCCAATAATGACATTATTCACAATAGAATGATGGGATCTTAAGGATGGCTAGGACTTCCCATCATAACGTGGGAAACATAGAGATTTTCAGTTTATCTCAACATTAATTCTTGTAAGTCACGGGTTTTTCAAAAAGGGTTTTAATCTAAAACCATTTTTCCCCTTTAAAATCAAGATCCATCAGTTTTCTACTTCATTTCCATATTGTGCATCTATTGCTTTTATGATATGGTGCATATTGGTAAACAATTAATTAATTTGCTACATAATACACAACTAGGGTCTACTCTACATGTTCTATTTCTTCTTATAATTGAACCTAATTCCCCAAATATGACTCATAAACATAATTTCATACACACTATTTCAAAATGAACCTATACATTGACTAGTATATTGTGCATATGCCTAAAAGAAGTTATAATAGTTTACAACAAGGAAAAAAAAGTACCAAAACAGAAAATTTATTAATCAAAGTGAGATAAAAGTGGAAGGACAAATTATGATGAAGGTTCACCTATTTCTAAACTTGATCTTGATAAAATAGAAATGTCATTCCAAGGCCCCATTTCTTCATTTCTAACGTAATCAAATTCTTCAAAATTTGGTTGATCAAGAGAAACATTTCGAACTCTATCCAACTCCATCACAATCTCTATCATCGTAGGTCGTTTCTTTCCATTCAAGTGCAAACTTCTTTTTGCAATGTTAGCAATTGCCATGACTTCATCTTTATTACCATCCTCCCTTACTTGAGTATCAAGTATATCAAAGAGATGATTCTCTTTTATTGATTGAATGAAGTATGTAGATAAATTTCGATCTTCTAGTGATCTTGCTAAAGAAGCTGGTTTTTCTCCCGTTAAAAGCTCAATAAGGACTACTCCGAAACTATAAACATCACTTTTTTCTGTAAATTGGCTGGTTTGAAAGTATTCCGGATCCAAGTACCCAAAAGTACCATATACCAGTGTGGTGACATGAGTTTGGTCAATGGCCACTGATCTTGAAGTTCCGAAGTCTGCTACTTTTGCTCTATATTTGTGATCGAGGAGTATATTTAAAGATTTTATATCTCAATGGTAATGGGAAGTGAAGCTACTGAGTGTAAGTAAAAAAGAGCTCCTGCAACTTCTGTGGCAATCCTTAAGCGCATATCCCATGTTATCAATGAAAACTCTTCATTCTCTTCATGAATGTACTGAAAAAGTGTCCCATTGGGAATGCATTCATAAACTAACAAAGGAACTTCCGTCTCTAAACACCACGCAAGCAGTTTGACCACATTTCTATGGTTGATTTGGGAAAGAATGATAATCTTATTAATGAATTGTTCAAGATTCCCCTTATCCACTATGTTGCACTTTTTAATTGCCACAATTCTTGCATCAACTAACATTCCTTTATAAACTGTACCTTGCCCACCTTTACCAAGAATTCTGTTTTTGTTAAAATGATCAGTCGCATTTTCTAACTCCTTTGAATTGAATAATTTTGTCTTTTGAACATTGTTGTCATTTGAAGATAATTGTTGTTGTAATAATAAACCACCATTCCTTTTGAAGAATTTTTTCTTGAGCTTGATTTTGTTTCTTTTCTTTATGATCTTGTACAAGCACCATGTAATAGTGAATAGAAACAATGCCCCAAGGCTTGAACAAATAACTGCACAAATCAAGAAAATTAAATAGAAATATCACATCAACCTAAATTCGGATTATGTAAAATAAAAAGTGTAAAATAGATTTGATGAAGCGTACAATGAATTGGAAATATCTTTCTCACGCGTTTTAAAAAGAAGTTACTTTTTTTTTTTCTTTTTTTTACATTAATATTTTCTCATAATATCCTAGAATATAAATTGGTGTTAACTACTAATTAATTTCTTTGGAAAAATAAAATGTATTGTTTTGTTTTATGGAAATATTTATTATAAGACACTGGGTTTTCTCTCCATGGTTTTCTCTCTAGGGAAAACGCTACGAGGTGAAAGATCGTGCTTGTCCTAGACAAGGTAGTTTTCTCCTACGAGTAGATAAAGGTTTTTTCTAGTGGTGTTGAGTCTAGCCTTCTCTACACAATGGAGGAGTTAGCACAATGGTGTGAAAACTTGAGGTTGTCACAAAAAGAGGGAGGGGAATTGGACATCGATCCAGAAGCGGCTGAGGCTGGCCTGGTCATGGTCGAAAAATTCCTTACGAAGAGAAGAATCAATTTAGAGGCGGTGGTCCACGCACTAAATCCTATCTGGAAGACGACAGAGAATTTCGAAGTCGAGGATGATGGGGATAACACAGCACTTCTTGTTTTTAGAAATGAGGAAGACCTGGATCGAGTCCCGTGGCCAAGCCCTTGGACTTTCAATAAGTATTTGCTAGTACTCCATAAACTAGGCCTGAGGGAATCAGTGTCAAGTTTGCCTTTCGATAGGGCGCCTTTCTGGGTACAGATTCATGGCTTACCGATGAGACAACAGACGAAGACCACAGGGGAACACTTAGGAGGATCATTGGGGGAGGTGGTGATGGTTGACGTCAGGGGACAGGGTTTCAGCATGGGAAAGTTTTTGCAAGTGAGAGTTGACATTAACATTTTTGAACCTCTATGTAGGGGAAGAATGGTGAGAATGGGAGGACCTATGCCAGTTTGGGTTGACTTTCGTTATGAAAGGCTTTCCATATTCTGCTACTGGTGTGGTAAACTCGACCATGATGATAGAGACTTCCCTCTGTGGATTCAGAGCAAGGAATCTCTTGGTCTAGAGGACAAACAATTTGGTCTCTGGCTGCAAGCAAAACCGAAGAGATTGCAATGATCACTAGTAGCAGAAGCACCAAAGAGCTCAACTAGAAAAAACAAACCAACAACAAAAGGGGAACTGGGAAGAGGAGAACAATTGAAAAACTGGAGAACTTCTCCGACGAGTGGAAGAAAGGAAACTCGGGCTACGTCGAGAACGCCAGAGTTTGAAAGGGCGCCAATCATGGGTGAAATTGATCTTGAAGATATGGTGATTGATGAGGAAATGGTACAAAAGACTAAACAAGCGAACTTTGAGGATCAGTTAGCAAAAATAGATCAAGCTATTAATGGGGAGAAGATTCCAAGGATGGGGGTCTTGGAAAGAGCAGGTTACTCGCCTGAAAACATGGGAAGACAACCAGGAGAGGCTTTCAAATCAGCTAATATAACGAGCAATCATATCCTCACAGGGGCAAGAGGGGTGTATTCGTCAAACCAAAGTGGCCCAATTTTGCTTGAAATCGCCTTTGGACTTATAGGCCTAACAACAGCAGATGAGGACCACTTTGATGTCTCTTTTAAAGCATCCAATGTACGGGTCGAGGACCAAACCGGGCCTGATAAGAATAAGATGGGGAATTTACTAAAGCGCAGGAAGGGTAAGGGGCAACAAACACAAAGGGTAATCAAATTCACTGAGGGTAAAGCAAAGGAAAATACCCCAACAAAGGTGGAGGCAGATTCATAAAGGAAACCCTCGAAGGTAGATGGCAACTGGAAAATGATCGCTAGAAAAGATTAGGCAGAGGTGGACCAAGTGGATTGTGATGGTGAATCAGGTCCGAAGAGGCAAGGGATGAAGCCACTCGAAGAAATCCCAGGTAATTCCGTGACTGAGAAAAGGGTAAGGTTAGAGAGAGAACTTTTCGTGCTAAGCCAGCTAATGGCTAAACATATGAGATCGACAAAGGCTGTGAGACAACCTTACCGAAATTAATGAGTTACCTGAGTTGAAATTGCCAAAGGCTTGGGAACCACTGAATAGTTCGTGTTCTCGTGAAGGTAGTGACTTCAGAAGATCCCATTTTGATTTTTCTTATGAAGATGAAACGTTTTGTATCTGAGATGAATGAAATAAAGGAAAAGTTGGATCGGTTGCAGGGATTGGTTGTGTCGAGTAATGGAAGGAGTGTGGGTTTAGCTCTGTTGTGAAGAAGAGGTGTTGATGTGACAATACAAACCTACTCAAATTACCACATAGATGCCATTATTGGGTTTGCATTGGACTCGCAACGATGGAGATTTATAGGGTTCTATGGTCATCCAGATACTAACAAGAGGGAGAAATCATGGCTTCGCCTCTACAAACTCGCTAGTAGCAGTTCTCTTCTATTGGTTTGTATGGGAGATTTCAATGTGCTGATGCATAGTAAGCAGAAGGAAGGTTGCAGCAAACGCCTAGCAAGGCAAATGGAAGCTTTCTGTAAGGTAATAAACAAATGCCATTTGTGAGATTTGGGGTACGTGGGTCAAGATCACACATGGGCTTGATGTTTGGGTGACCAAGGGTGGATCCGAGAGCATTTAGACAGAGCTCTGGTCTCTACGAATTGGGCTTCCCCAACTCCCCCAACTCTGCCTCGGACCATTGCATCATGCTATTGAAGGTGCCTCCCCCTAGAAGGAAATCGTGCCCAAGAGCCAAGCCCTTTTGTTTCAAAGCAATGTGGCTCCAAGATGTGTCATATGCTGAGGTAGTATCTACGGCCTGGGATAAGGGACTGTGTCAAGGTTTGGGTCCAACGTTTACAAGCTGTAGGGCAGAAGTTAGAGCATCACTTACCTTATGGAACAAAACACACTTTAGTCATATGGGAAAGAAAATCACATCCCTGCAGAATCAACTCCAGGTGCTGGAATGTCAGATAGGGAGCACGAGAACCATGAATGAAATACAGAGCATAAGACAGTTTTTGAACAGGATGTTGGACATTGAGGAGTCGATGTGGCATCAGAGAACCCACATTACATGATTGCAAAAAGGAAATAGGAACACTGCATTTTTCCACACCAAAGCATCTAGCAAGCTTCAAAGGAACACAATTTTTGGAGTGGAAGATAGTAAAGAAGTGTGGTAATTCTTTTTTTGAATTAAAAATGAAATTTGTTATTTGACATTTATGACCATATTTTTAAATGAAGTTACCCTTCATTAATGATGATATTTTTGAATCATGTAAAAGTCCAATTGAAAGAGGGGAATCCTCCCATATATAGTATAGATGAGAAACTGTTACATATTAGATTCTAAACCATTATATTTAAATTACACATTTTTTAAGCTATAAATTTCTAAAATATGTGATGGTTTCTCATTTTATATAAAGTAGTATGTAACCAATGCAAACACATAGGTGCTTTTAAAATTAAAAGCAATTTTTATTATAAATATAAAAAATTAGTCAAATTATTTTCTTTAAAATAGCACATAACACATGCATAAGTATGGACACATTTAAAATTTAACACAATTTTTGTCATAAAAATATAAATAATTAGTCAAACTTTTTTTTTAAAGTAAACGTAATTAGTCACATATTAAAATTCTTACCTAAATTTAACACTACATATGATCTTTTTTTTCTAATTTTTAATAAGATAGAACGTGTGATGATCTTTGTTATGTGGTGAATCTATTGAGTATATGTGATTGGTTTTTTTTTTTTTTTTT
>NW_027070458.1:129129-142400 GCF_002906115.3 Quercus suber
TTTTTTTTTTTTTTTTTTTTTTTTTTTTTTTTTAAGAATGAAGCTTTCTATTATTACTACTCAAAGGTGGCTAAATCAGCCTGAACAATATGGTGGATGTCTGGTGGTACACCTTCCATCCAGACAGTTTGATTTGGCTCCGTGACAGCCATTTTTGCCAAAGCGTGTGCTACAGTATTACCCTGACGGCGTACATGAGGAAAGTTAATACATTGGAAAGCATTTGACAGACATTTAATATCTTGGATAATATGCCCGTGTAAAGCCAGAGATGTGCTGGGATCTTGGAGTTCCTTGCAAATAACTTCAGAGTCTCCTTCCATGATTACTTTAGTCATACCAAGTTCAAGTGCAAATTCAACTTCTCTCCTCGTGGCTAACGCTTCGACTTGGGCCACTGTTGTTGGGAGTGGCAATTGTTGTATCATCAAAGCCATTATAGCACCATCTTCATTCCTGATTATGACGCCAATACCAGCCTTCACTTGCTGAGCAGAGATGGCTCCGTCATAATTAACTTTGTATGAGCCTCGGTCTGGTGGTTTCCATCTAACATGGTTCCTATGCTGTGGCGTTCCAACCGTTTGGTGCAATAGCTGAAATTCGTATGTCCTATCTTTTGACAGGCCATGTATCTGATCAAGTGGGCATGCTGTTTCCTTAAGCCGCACCTGATTACGTCTATTCCATATAGCCCAGCTCGTGAATGCCAGCAGAGCAACATCCATTTTTTCTTCAAAGGCTTGTTTGAAAATATCCTTGATGCTTCGTCCTGTCATCTCTGAAAGCCACCACCATTGAGGGTTAGCATTCCACATTACCTGCACATCAGAACAAAAGAAAAGAGCATGTGAGCAATCTTCATCCCCTGTTCTGCATATTTCGCATTGACCCTCCAAAGTGATTCGTCGACGACATAAATTTGCTTTCACTGGCAATGCTTCTCTGCTAGCTCGCCATACAAAATTCTTGATCTTACTAGGCACCTTCAGACTCCATAAATTCTTCCAAAATGCTAAATCTTGGGCTGTTCTTTGGGATTGGGCAAAGCTCTCAAATAAAAACCGGTATCCGGATTTAACTGAGTATTTGCCGGAAGGCATAAACGGCCAAACTAGTGCATCCGATTGGTTAGTCAAGCTCAAGGGAATATTTTTAATGGCCTCTGCATCCTGCACATTAAAAACATGATCAATAACCTCTTCCCTCCATCTCCTAGTTACCGGGTTAATGAGCATTTCCACATTCGAATTTTCCTGTCCAAAAATAACCGGAGTAGTTATTTTGGCTGAATATTGTGTTGGCAACCAATTGTCTCCCCAAATCTTTATTTGCTTCTCATCTCCCACTCTCCAAAGGGCCCCCTTTTGAATGACTTCCCTACCTTTTAGAATACTCTTCCATGCATAAGAAGCGGAGGACGAATCCTTTGCTTCTAGAAAGGAAACTTTGGGAAAAAATCTAGCCTTGAAGACACGGTAGAACAAAGAGTCATCATCATGAAGAAGTCTCCAAGCTAGCTTCGCCAGCATCGCCTTATTAAACATTGTCAAATCTTTAAACCCCATCCCACCTTGATCTTTATGTTGGCACATGTCGTCCCATCTTACCCAATGTATCTTCCTCCTATCTCCCCTTTGCCCCCACCAAAACTTCCATATTAGTGTCTCAATCTCATGACACAAGGTGATAGGGAGTTTAAAGCAACTCATAATATAGGTGGGGATTGCCTGGATGACCGATTTAATGAGTACTTCCCTACTCGCTTGTGACAAGAGCTTACCCTCCCAACCTTGCAATCTCTTCCAAATTTTTTGCTTCAATTGATCAAAGCTAGCGCTTTTGTTCCTCCCAACCATAGCCGGCAAGCCCAAATAATCTTCATACTGCTTCAAGTCATTAACTCCAAGAGCTTCCATAATCTGCCTCTGCACTTCATTTGGGGTGGACTTGCTAAAAAAGAGTGAAGTTTTATCTCTATTCAATTTTTGCCCCGACACCTTTTCATAAGATGAGAGAATATCCATCACCTTTTCACACTCATGAGTGGTAGCCCTACAAAATAGAAGGCTATCATCTGCAAAAAATAAGTGTGTTAGTTTAGGGCCATTGCGGCAAATAGATACCCCCTGAATATCACCCTCCTCCTTTGTTTTGTGAATCATCCTGTGTAAGCCCTCTAAGCATAGCAGAAATAAATATGGTGATAACGGATCACCTTGGCGGATGCCCCGGTTTGGCCTTATTTCTCCACTAGGTTCCCCATTTATCAAAATTGAGTAAGTGACTGAGGTGATACACTCCATGACTAAGCCTATCCACCGATCATTAAACCCCATCTGTACCATTACCGCTTTCAAGAAAGACCATTCAACTCAGTCATATGCCTTACTCATATCGAGTTTTAGGGCTATGAACCCTGAATTTCCAGAGTTGTGATTTTTCATATAATGTAGTGTTTCGAAAGCAACCAGAATGTTATCAGTAATTAAGCGCCCTTTCAGAAAGGCACTTTGATGCTCCTAGATAATGCTGGGGAGAACTCTCTTCAACCTGTTAGCAAGAACTTTTGAAAAAATCTTATAAAGCACGTTACATAAGCTTATAGGTCTGAACTCAGTAACATACTTTGGATTTTTTTTTTTTTTGGAATCAAAGTGATGAATGTATGATTTAGCGAGTTTGAAAGGGAACCCGAATTTAAAAAACACAACACATCATGAATTACATCACCCCTTACCAATTCCCAAAAGTTCTGATAAAATAATGGCGGCATACCATCCTGTCCCAGTGCTTTAAACGGTGCCATTTGCTTCAAAGCCAACTCAACTTCCCATGCTTGAAAGTTTTCAGTCAAATCCTCGTTCATTTCAGCTGTGACAACCCGCGGTATGGAGTCCAAATCTGTCTCGGCAATTTCTGGGTTGGAGGATGAGAAAAGTTGCTGAAAATATGTCATGAATATGTTCGAAACTTCCTCTGGTTTTGTGTACCAGGTATTAGATTGATCTTTAATTCCAGTGATGAGGTTCTTGCGCCTTCTTTGAGTTGCCTGACAGTGAAAAAAACGAGTATTACGGTCACCATCTTTAAGGTACAAGGTGCGTGACCTCTGTCGCCACATTCTTTCCTCTTTGTCCATTAAAGAATTAATTTCTTTTTTGAGCTCAACCAATCTGCCCGAGTTTCCCCCTTGGAGAACCATTTTTTCTACCCGTATCAATTCTCTTCTTTTTTTTTCTCTAGTTGCTTTTTTACATTGCCAAAGCAATCCTTACTCCACTGAGTTAATGCCTTCCCACACTTTTCAACCTTTTTGACCACCCTGTTATTTCCTTCCTCTTCATAGTTTACTTGCCAAAATCCTTCCACCCTCTGCCCACATCCCTTGTCACCTAGCCACATTTCTTCAAATCTAAAAAGCCTCTTTTTCTTTGAGCAATCCAAGTCTGACTGTTCAATCCATAGAATCTTGTGGTCTGAAGTTGTACTGTCCATGTGGTCAACCCGAGTACCTGGGTATTTTTAAAACCATTCATAGGAGACCACTGCTCTGTCTAACCTCTCCCAAATCGAATCCCCATTGTTATAAAGTTTACTCCAGGTATAAGGAGAGCCCTTGAAACCAATGTCCATGAGTCCACATTCATCTAATATGTCTCGAAAAAGTTGCATTTGTCCCGGTGGTCTTGTTCGTCCCCCTAGCTTCTCACCTTGCTTTAAGATCTCATTGAAATCCCCGGTGTACAGCCAAGGCAGTGAATTTTGGTGATGCAAACTACGAAGTAAGTCCCAAGATTCATGTCGTTTGTGAGTCTCCTGTTCGCCGTAGAAACCGGTAAAGTGCCAAGCTGCCTATGAGTCTTTATCTATGATCGCATCTATGTTGTTCAAGGAAGAGGAAACCACATCAACCACCAAGTCATTCTTCCAATATAGGACTAAACCTCTGCCTCTGTTAACCCTCTGAAAATAATCTTGTTCCGAAAAATGCGGCTCTTAGGGTTCGCCTTGATAACTACATTAGTCAACTCTTTGGCAAAGAGAATATCCATTCAAAGGATAAAATGACTTTAATGGGCACTGATTTTGCTAGACTGAGTCTTAAGACCCAATCTCAGCTAAGAAGTGTTGTTGCCAACTTGCCTATAGACATACAATCTCGTATTCTAGAAAGCAAGGCTATGTTTGGATCTTTTGATCTATAGTTCACATGTTTCAAGAAACTTGTTACAGCTACTATTCCTGATCCTGATGAATTGGATGAAGGTGATAATGTGTTCATCCAATTGGAATGGGAAGAACACTTTGGAAGTACTCTTAGGGTGTATGAAAAGAAACACCCATTTCTTGGTCTTTTGATTAATTATGATGGTAGTCCATTTATTATTGATGGTCCATTTGCTAATGCTCCCGAAGAAGATGATAATACTGATCCTGATCCTAACTGGCTTTCTCATATGTTTGAATATGGCTTTATCAGGTTCTTAAAGTTAACAAGCCATCATCAAGCCAGCCAGCTTCCACAAATAATTCAGGACGCTATTAAAAGATTTTCTAGTCCTTTTGTTTCTATCAGATGCTGGAGCACTTTGCCAAAATGGGAAAGAAATAATTGGATGAATGTCCAGCCTTCAAAGCATCTTATTCTCATAAATGGACATACTCACCAAGGACAATGGTTTGAAGGAAATTCTCATTTGTCCTTTAATAATCCTTATGCTCTAGCCGAATGTTGGAATGATTATTTCAATAACCAAATTATTGAGGTGGCTCAGAGTCTATGGAAGAATTATCATTTCATAGGAAGTACTGATAGAATTTCTATTTTTGGTCCCAGGCCATATGTTGATGCTATTGCTCGGTTGCGAATAACCAATCACTATAATCCAAGGAGCCTACTCATCCTGGGAAAAAGACCAGTGTTTGAACCAATATTATATTGCGGATTCTGCAATAGATATGCTATTTACCATGACCATCCATGCAACTCTACACAAGGCCCTTTTGATCCATTTGATGGATACCCATCCGATGCTCCTTCTACTGATTAATTTTGTGACATTATTGCTCTCACTGATAAAGTTATTTTCTTGATACTCCCATTATCAAGAACTGTTTTAGTCAAGATTCTACTGACCCCTTGCAGTTTATTAATGATTGCTTCTCTATTTGTCTGGCCTGCACAATGGCTAAAAATATTACAACATTCAAGTACTCCTGCTGAGAAATCACTGTTTTTTCCCATGCGTCTGCGGCAATTCACTGTATATTCCCATGCGCCTGTGAAAAGCCACATGTGTACCATATGCCATGCTCCTTCCGACAAGGTCTACTCCCTTAAATCTTCACAATATTCTTGGAGGACTCTTTATGTACCTTTTTGGACTAAAGTTTCAAGTGCTCCAAGACTAGTTTGGACTAGAGTCTAAAGTGTTTCAAAGCTATTTTCTGCATGATTTGGACAAGCAAAGGACAAGCATGCTACGGAAGTTTGGAAGACAACAATAAGAATTTCACTATTCACCTGTCACTGTTCACGGATTACTGTTCACGGGGTTACTATTCACAGATTACTGTTCACGGATTACTGTTCACTTTTTACTGTTCACTTTTACTGTTCATGACACTGTTCACTACTACCTTATTCCTACAAACCTTGTAACTAGGACTAGTTCAAGCTTTGTAACTGTTAATCTATTCTGAGATCTTATATTCACTTCTACTACTGTAAGTGTTTAACTCTACTTTCAATAAAGAAGTATTTTCAGTTAACTTTATGTTCATTATACTACTTATTGCTACCGCCACCTTGGATGGATTACCGACATACCGGACGGTTCTAAATTGCTTTTATTTATTTTGAATTATTTTGTTATATACTACTTGGCTAGTTCTACCGCCTTATTATTGCTTTCATCTATTTTGCTTACATTACTTTCAACATATATTATACTGTGCTTCCGTCTCCGTCTCTTCCCTTCAGCTGTGCGTCCCCTTCCCCCTTTATGGTATCGGAGCCACTCTTTTCTGGCCGGTGGTAGTGTTGTTAATGATATATGTTGAAAGTAATGTATGTTGAAATAAATTATCACATGCATTACATAGGTTAACGACTAATATTTACAATATTGAAAACATTTGACTTATGTTTCACCTCAAATATTTTGCCAAATAAGCTTTAGAGACTACACAACTTTACACGTTATTATAATATTTTTTAATTGAATTTAAATTTGTTTCTATATTAATTTAAACCCATAATTTGAATAACGGCACATTATATTTTATTTTAATGGTAGAATATATAGTTCTATATACAAATACAATAATAATAATAAATGTCTATCAGTATTTATTATGATTATCAAAATTCATATTTGATTGTGAAGTGGACAGAATTCTTGATAAGAAGGTGACAGGTTATCGAAATGGAGAAAATATGATAAGTTACTACTTAGTGAAGTGGAAAGGGCGGCTGAAATAGAGGCAAGTTGGGAGAAGGCATCTACATTGTGGTAGTTTGAGAAAGAGGTGAAGGCATTTTAGGATACCCTACCGACGAGGACATGACTTCTTTTGGTGGGGTGGTTTGTTAGGAGCTTTAGTTGTTGATTATGATGGCATGAGGAATTGGAGTGCTTGGGCAACATCAAGCTAGTCGCTTAGCCCTATGTTTTCTCAACACACCAATGGCTCCTCATGCCTTCTAGTGAAGCTCCTAACTGCTCTTTGAGGGAGACAAGCCGAGTCTCCCTACTGGATTTAGTATGATGAGCATGATGAGGGGTAGCATATGGAGGCACCTTACTCCACATGATGCCCTAAGGCCATGGCAGAAGAAGGGCCATGGTGGGCCGAGACAGATTTTGATGTTGGGCAGCACAGGTGGTGCTGACCATATGAGATGGTGCATGGCATTGGTGGCTTGGTTAATGGTTGCTTTGTGTATGGGCTTGGTAGCTTAAGTGCAAGGCAGTGCTGGGCTATTGTGATGATGATATGCTGTGCAAGGCATTGGGCTGGTTGGTTCTGACAAAATGCATGGACTTATGTGAGTGGGCTGATGACAGTTACTTGTTTGCTACAAATAGGCATGTTGTGTGAGCTGTGATGCTGATGAGAAGGGCTTGGGTAAGGGCCAAGCCTTCTAAAACGTGCTAGAAAAAGTGTGTGTGGGCTGCTAAAGCATGGGCAGAAGCCCCATGATGTCTGAGACATGGGCTGGCATGTACAAAGTGTGTAGCAGCAGTTACTAGCAATTACCAAGCAGTTCCTAGCTTTTCTGATGATCAGACCTGCTAAGTAAGGGTTGGAAACTGGAGGGCAGGCCAAGACAGCAACAGTTGAAGGTGTCCTAAGTCAGAACCACATGTGGTAGCAAGTTCTGGATAAGGGGGCAGTTACTTGGCAGTATAGTTATTTCTGTGCATTTATCTTAGGCTGTTAGGGCTATCAAAGCAGAGTGTGTAATTTTGGCTCAAAGAATTTCATGTGTATTCTCCAGGCTTCCTTTGTACTTGATATTAAGTAATAAAGGTTGGGGTTGGTGCCCTGTAAATACTGTGTGTGCGGTGTGTGTGTGAATTCCCTTGAAATTCTATCCTAGTGTTCCTATAGTATGTGTGTATGTGTGTGGTGTGTTGGCTGAGACTATGTCAGGGGCTTAGTGCCATCACAGGCAGAAAATTTAAAATAAAATTTCAGCATGTGACAATTTGTATTAGAGGTTGGTTACCATGTCTTTGGACACTAAGACAAGGGTGACTGTCTTGGAGAACATACTTGGAGTTCCTAGAGAGGGGGAACAACTTTCTATGTGTGATAGATTGGAAGCTCTCTCTATAGAAACTACTTTGGTGAGGAATGATCTTGTAGAACAGAGGGATATTGTGTTGCTTCGTGTTGAAGAGTTGGCTATTGAATTGGACACCCAAAACCAAGCAGCAAGGGAGGCCCAAAGCCAATTTGAAACAGAAATTGCCCTGTTGAAGAGAGCAATGAGTGGCCTGCCTAGGGAGGGGGAAGTGGCCACCAAAGTGAAGGTGCCTAAACCAAAGCCCTTTAATGGTGCTAGGAATGCCAAGGATTTGGAGAATTTCCTATGGGATATGGAGCAGTACTTCAAGGCTGCCAAGGTGCCTAGTTAACAGATGGTAACGATTAGCATGTATCTTTCAAGGGATGCCAAGTTATTGTGGAGAACCCATGTGGAAGATGATGCAGATACTGGTAGAGGGAAAATTGACTCGTGGGAAGCCTTAAAGAAAGAATTAAAGGACCAATTCTTGCCTACCAACACTGCCTGGGTTGCAAGAGACGCCTTAAAGGAATTGAAGCATGCTACTATAGTGAGGGAATATGTCAAGACATTCAGTTCTTTGATGCTGGATATCAAGAACATGTCTAAAGAGGACAAGCTATTCAATTTCATGTTTGGCTTACAGCATTGGGCACAATTGGAGTTAAAGAGGTAGGCTATGCATGACTTGCCTACTGCCATGTTTGCTGCAGATGCCTTAGTGGACTACAAGTTCAACAAGCCTAGTGGTGATGATGAAAAACATAAGTCCAAGAACAAAGGCAAAGAGAAGCAGAAAAAGGATGGCAAGAAAAAGGATAAGCAGAAGAAAAATTGGGGTAACAAGAAAAAGGGAGAGAGTTCTACCTCTCAACCAAGCAAATAACAGCCCAAGCTTAATGCTGGTTGCTTCATTTGCAATGCCCCACATTGTGCAAGAGACTGTCCAAAGCATGAGAAGCTTAATGCCATGGTTGTTGAAGATGGTGGTGGACAGTCCGATAAAGAAGTTCCCAGAAGAGTGAACCCCTTACAATTACTAAATGCATTACGTGTATAAGATACTTCTAGAGGTCTTTCTTATGTTCAAGTGGAGATAAACAAGAATGGGGCTGAGGGTATGCTTGATTCTGGTACTACCCACAATTTTGTTGCTGATCGGATGGTCCAACGGCTTGGTTTAAAAGTGAGCAAATGTCCAAGTAAGATCAATGCAGTAAACTTAGAGGCAAAACTTGTGTTGAAAATTGCTTATGGAGTGAAGTTTAAGGTTGGTGAGTGGACAGGAAAGGTAAATTTCCTAGTCATGGAGTTAGATGACTTTGATGTAATTCTGGGTGATGAGTTCTTAATGGCTGCTAAGGCTGCCTTATTGCCATTCATTGGAGTATTGTTAATCCTTGATGAGAAGTAGCCATGCTATGTTCCTGTTAGGCATGGGGTAGGAAATAGCAAGACTAGCAAGAGAAAAAAAACCAATGGTTTCAGCCATACAGGTTGAGCATGGGCTGAAGAAGGGTGAGATGACTTACTTGGCTACATTGATTGAGATGAAGCAGGACAAGTTTGTTGAAGTTCCAAATGTCGTGGCTAGACTGTTGGGGGAGTTTGCTAATGTGATGCCTACAGAATTGCCTAAGACCTTTCCACCAAGGCATGCTGTTGACCATAGGGTTGGTTCCAGGATCAAAGCCTCCTTCGAAGGCCCCATACAGAATGTCCCTAATGGAGTTGGCTGAGATGAGAAAGCAGTTGACAGAACTACTAGATGCAAGCCACATTCAGCCCTCCAAGGCTCCTTATGGTGCTCCTGTTCTGTTCCAAAAGAAGCAAGATGGCTCATTGCGGATGTGTGTGGACTATAGAGCCTTGAACAAAGTGATTGTGAAGAACAAGTATCCAATCCCTTTGATTCAAGACCTTTTTGACAGATTGAGGAAAGCCGTCTACTTCACAAAGCTAGACTTGAGATCAGGTTATTGGCAATTGAGGATTGTTGAAGGGGATGAGCCTATGACTACTTGTGTGACCCGGTATGGTTCTTATGAGTTTTTAGTTATGCCTTTGGGTTTAACAAATGCCCCTCTTACACTCTGTAATTTGATGAATGATGTCTTCTATGAGTATGTGGATCGCTTTGTTATGGTTTACTCGGATGACATAGTAATATATAGTGAATCCTTGGAGGATCACTTGGAACACCTTAGGAAGCTGCTGTCCAAATTAAGGGAACATCAATTGGTTGTTAAGAAAGAGAGGTGTGAGTTTGCCCAGTAGGAGATTAAGTTTCTAGGGCATAAAGTCAACAAGGGTATTATGATGATGGATGAGGGGAAGATACAGGCTATCCTTGATTGGCCTCCATAGTGACCGAATTGAGATCCTTCTTTGGATTAGCTAACTACTATAGGAAGTTTATCTAAGGGTATTCCAAGAAAGTTTCTCCTCTCAAAAATTTGCTGAAAAAGGACAAGAAATGGGTGTGGACAAATGCATGTCAAGAAGCTTTTGAGAAGCTAAAAGTTGTTGTATCAAGTAAGCTTGTGCTGCGTCTGCCAGATTTTGAGTTAAGTCCATACTGATGCTTTTGACAAAACAATTGGTGGTGTGCTGGTACAAGAGAAACATCCTGTTGCCTATGAGAGTAGGAAGTTGAATATAGCAAAACAGAAGTGTTTAGCTCATGAAAAAAAATGATTGCAGTGGTGCATTTTTTGCTCGCATGGCGGGTGTATCTGCTAGGGCCTAAGTTCGTGGTAAGGACAAACAATGTGGCTAATACCTTCTTTGCCATATAAAAGAAGCTGTCACCAAAGCAAGCTAGGTGGCAAGAGTTGCTACAAGAGCATGATTTTATGTGGGAGCACAAACCAGGCAAGCATAATGAAGTAGCAAATGCACTTAGCCGCAAACAGGTACAAGAGTATGTGGTTGCCTTAACAAGAGTGGAGTCAGATTTTGTGGACAGGATCAAAAAAAGTGCTAGGCTTGATGCTAGCTATCAGAAGATAGTACAAAATGTGATTGCAGGCTTTGTGAGGCGTGATTGGCTTGAGGATGGGTTGCTTTATGCCAAGGGTGGTACGCTATTTGTTCCAAATGGGAAGATTCGTAGAGAGTTTCTAAAGGAAACTCATGATCCACAACGGGCAGGACATCTAGGATAGAATGTATGCTTTACTATCTCGTTCTTATTACTGGCCTAAAATGAAGTTGGACATTGAGTTATATGTGAAGACTTGTCTAGTTTGCCAACAAGACAAGGGCTTAACTCAAAAGGAAGCAGGTTTGTTGCAGCCTCTTCCTATACCAGAAAGTCCATAGGTTTCAGTTTCAATGAATTTCATTACTGGTTTGCCAAAAGTTAAAGGGATGGGTTTAATATTCGTAGTGGTTGATCGGTTCTCAAAGTATGTTGTTCTTATGGCTGCACCAAGTACATGTACAGCAGAGGTAGCTACTGATTTGTACTACAAAAATGTGGTGAAATACTTTGGGCTACCTGAAGATATTGTAAGTGATAGAGAAAAATTATTATATTAAAATTTTTTCATGCATTACACAAGTTACTGTCTAGTTAAATCAGTATAAGGCGTACCTATAACGGTTAAAAAATTGACATACCTATAATGGCTATCTTCACTGGAGATTTTGGCTTGTTGCAATTGTAGCTACCTTGTGTATTCACATAATCTGACTTGTTGAGACATTTATTGAGTGTCTTGTCTTTGCATTCGTTTATATCTGATTGAAACAAACAAATATGTTTACAAATTAGAATTAGCAGCTAACGGTTAGTTTACAACTAATGCCCTGCCTCAATTAGAATTTGAATTTTTTTTCTTATTTTTTTGGGTGAATTTATTTTATGTATTTTTTTTATTAACATATTAAATTTTTATCACACCTATAGTGAATACACTATTATCTCTTCTATGTTTTCGAAATTCATTCAAAAAAATAAAAGGAAAAAAATTCCTTATTTAATCAATATCTTTTAAGATTCAAAACCTATAAAAAGTAAATGGCTCCTGAACAAAAGGGAAAATAACAAAGCTTGAGTCTTAACAAAAGTAAAAAGAGAAAGAAAGAACATTATTATTATCTTTCAAAAACTAATATAGAAAAAAAAGTTGCTTAACAGGACATTAAATTCTTCATCTACTAATTTATTCTTCTTCATAAAATTTGTGTAATAAGAAATCAAATTTGAGATAATTACCTAATAACATAATTTGCGGAAGTCAAACTTGGTGTTAATCTAACAATTAAGAATATATGATTCATTAGTGGAACTTTAACAACTTATTCATTCAAAATATCCTTAAAAGATAAAAAATATATATGGTGAATACGCAAATGTTTTATGAGATTTCTTTTAAAAAAATATCATTTGATATTCACATTAATGACTTTTTGTGTGTGTGTGTATATATACACTATTTAAGGGGTTTTTCTTGTTTGGGATTCTCTCTCTCTCTTTTTTTTTTTTTTTTTTTTTTGGGGGGGGGGGGGTGTTCAAAAATGCTTCTACACCCTTATTTTAATAGTTTAAGTAGAGACAAAACTAAAGAACAATCGGCTAAAAATACAACTCTAACTCCCCTAAAACATTGCTTAAAAAATAGGGCTACTCTTTTGTTAATTTTCAAATTGCTTTATCTATTTATAAATTAGATTTTTAAAATAAAAATTATATATAAAATAAAAACAAGGTTTTTTTTAATTTTACTACAAAAATTATATATGCGTGTGTGTGTGCGTGCGCGTGTGTGTGTTAGTTATGTGATGTTTCCACTTGTTACATAATCAAATTCCGTTAAAAGTTAGTGAAAATAGCTCATAAAGAAATCACAAGTGAGGTGAATGTTTTATAAAGTAAACCATAAGGAAGGTTAGTGTGTGTTTATTTAGAAGTGAAATAGGGTGAATAGAAAACTTTAGAGAGAAAATGGAAAGGAAAACTTTTTTGAATGTATTTGGTTGGGTGAGGAGGAAGAAAAATAAATGATGGGACTTAGCTGTTTTCTCCTTGAGCTCACCAAAAAGTTTTCTCTCCAAAATAGAGAAAACTAAGGGAGAAAATGGGATTATTTAATGGACAAAAATGTCCATGTCCAGTTTCTTTCAATTTTTTTTCCCTTTTTTTTTTTTTTTTTTTTGGGCTGGGCACATTGCCTCTTTCTTATATATATATATATATATATATATTTCCTTTCTTTCTTGGAGATGCTTTTTTTGTTTTTCTTTTTTAGGATGTTGTCTTTTTTTTGGGGGGTGGTATAGGTGTGATAGTTGTTTTGTTGTTGTTGTTGTTCTTCTTCTTCTTCTTCTTTCTTTCATTATTTATTTATTTATTTATTTTTTATGTATAACTAGATGTGATTGTTTTTTGAAACATGATTTTTAGTTTTAATGAATTGGGTGATTGCTTCTTCTTTTTTTTGTCACTTTTTGTTTTAATTGACCA
>NW_027070459.1:0-133376 GCF_002906115.3 Quercus suber
TGTCACACCATAAGCTATGGCCTAGAAAAGGAGGTAATAATCTCTTAAATTAGTTCCTAAAAGCCATCCCTGTTGGCAATCTATGAGGGCCATACACAAGTAGGAGCATTCACACCTTTGAAGCTGGTTCAGAATACACAAGGCAAGCTATTAACATTTGTATTAATATATATATATATATATATTCCAAATCTATTCCCTTCTTCCAAAACAGAGATAAACCACCAACATTCCCAATCACATCCACACAAAAGATACCACCAAAACTAAGACTTTCCTTTTGATTCCCCAATTTTGAGAGAGGGTTTTTTTTTTTTTTTTTCGCTGCACTATTTCGAGGTTAATATTTTCTACAAAATGAATTTCCAAAAAACAATTTATTATAAAACTATCTTACTTTTCTATTTTTGATAGCAATCTTAAATGAGTTAGAAAATAATCTTCTAACTTTCCTTATTTAACTTGCCATGAGATAATGTTGTTTTTCAAAAAAAAAAAAAAATAGTGCAAAACAATTTTTGATAAATAAGCCATATTTTTTATGTTGATTAAAAATAATTTTCATTTGGCTCATGTTTTCTAATGTTACTAAACATTAGAAAACACGAAAAATTAATATTCATACAAGGTTTTCTATAAAAACAAACAGAGCGTTAGTTTAAGAAAGTAGCATCCACACCTTTGAAGTTAGTTCAGAATACACAAGGCAAGCTATTAACATTTGTATCAATATCTATATATATTCCAAATCTATTCCCTTCTTCTTCCAAAACAGAGATAAACCACCAACATTCCCAATCACAGCCACACAAAAGATACCACCAAAACTAAGACTTTCCTTTTGATTCCCCAATTTTGAGAGAGTGGTTTTTTTTATTTTTTTTTAATTATTTTTTTAAAATTTTTTACTGCACTATTTCGAGGTTAATATTTTCTAAAAAATGAATTTCCAAAAAACAATTTATTATAAAACTAGCTTACTTTTCTATTTTTGGTAGCAATCTTAAATGAGTTAGAAAAAAATCTTCTAACTTTCTTTATTTAACTTGCCGTGAGATAATGTTGTTTTTCAAAAAAAAAAAAAAAGTGTAAAACAATTTCTGATAAATAAGCCATATTTTTTATGTTGATCAAAAATAATTTTCATTTGGCTCATGTTTTCTAATGTTACTAAACACTAGAAAACACGAAGAATTAATATTTATACAAGGTTTTTTTTTATAAAAACACACAAAATTAATATTCATACAATGTTTTCTATAAAAACAAACAGAGCGTTAGTTTAAGAGAGTAGCACTACACCAAGAACTTCTTTTCACACTAAATCCCTTAATACTCTCATGGTTGGAGTTCCTGATAGTTCCAAGCGGAGATCTTCATGGTAAGGCAGAGTGCATGATAAGACCCACCTTTTGGGAGGTATCAAGTCAAGGATCATACTCTAGAACTTAATCCAATCAGAGTGAACTCGCTCTGATACCACTTGTTGGGAAATTTAGACCCATTGATAGAATTAACAAGTTTTCAACCTACTTGTTAATTAAATTTATTATGAATAAAACTTGTTAAAATACAAACATCAATATCATGTCAAAATAATGCAAGGAAAAATAAATAAGACAAGATATGATGACCCAGGAAAACCAATGAAACAAATTAGTTTCACAGTAAAAAACCTAGAGGGAAACCTTCTCGAAAAGCAATCCACTATAGTAAAGAGAAGTTTCAGATCTAGTACAAAATCTTTGTCTCTAGACTCTACAATCTATATAGATGAACTTATAGCAGAAATCTTCTACCACTTCAGAACCTCTGAACTCTTCATTATATGAACACTACTCTTTTTGATGCACGAATCCCAGTACATGACTAACCAATGATGTACGGGTCTCAGTATGTAACTAACACACCAACCTGAAGAAGATTGTTACCTACAAAGTTCTTCACTTTATTAACAATGAAGATCAAGAAGCACTTAGTTACAAAACCCTAAGACGCAAAGACACAGTAGCTTCTTTTTAGAGAATAAGGCATCGGTCACCTTTTGCATATGTTCTCCTAGTATTCTCTTATGTGACGGCCTCTAAAATAAGTCTTATATAGGTCTAGGGTTGTGAGAAAAGAAACCCTATACATGCATGTCATGGGCCGAAAATCAGATCTGAAAATTTGAATTCCCATAACCTCAATAGATACCTCGATAGCTAGCTGTCGGGTAGCTGTCGAGCTTTAATGAATCAGCACTTCTTTACTTGTTTCTTAGATAGACTTGCATGGCTTCAATACTAGACTTGAACTCTTATTCTTTGGAGTATTAAACACATCCTAAATCTACCTAAATACAAGTAAAGTGCGTTTTGTCAAAGAATTAGCCAATTACATAAAATAGTGACATATGTTCCTAATAAGTGAATCACATATGTCCTAACAAAAAAGACCGTAATATATCCCAAAATTTTTTCCTATAACGAGATGAGAAGTAGCATTTAACTATAATTTAAAAAAAAAAAAATTGATTTTGGACTGCACAACTATTTTTTATTTTTTATTTTTTATTTTTTGAGAAATAAACACACACACACACACACACACATAAGGGAGAGAGAAATGAGTTCTAACACAAAAAAAAAAAAAAAAAAAAAAAAAAAAAAAAAAAACTTTTGGACTACACAACTATAATTGTGAAATTTTTTATTAAAAAAAAATATAATTATGAAATTCACGAGTTTAGGAACAACTTATTTTCAGTAGCTTATTTATATAGTGTTTATTAAAAGATATAGTTTTTTTTTTTTTTTTTTTTTTAACTTTTATGTTAAATGTGTGACAAAAAAACTAAAAATTAATTTATTTCCCCTAAAACTAAAAGTTGGATTATTTAGAAAAAAAAAATTAAGATAAAAAGAAAAAAGTGAAAAACAAAACCAACTTTTCCCATACACACTAACCAATGATGGGTATTTTTTCTTGGTTTTTTTGGTAACAAACTTTTTTGACTTCTTCTCCCAAAAAAAAAAAAAAAAAAATTTATTTTTTTGGACTTGGTTTTTTTTTTTTTTTTTTTTTTTTTTTTTTTTTTTCAGGAAACATCTTCTTTTGAAATCTGATACTTGGAGGCAATTTACTTCTAGGAATGCCATACTTTTGATGGTCTTCAGCTTATCCGAGTATGGCTAGAATTTGAAATGCTTTTCATTAGAATTAGCGTGCACACATGAGCTAAAAGAAGAAGGAGGCTAAGCAAAGGCCTTGTGAGGAATTATACTCATTTTCATTTATGACCTACTTTATAAGGAAATTGTTTTCCATTGACCAATTCAAAAAATTAGGTTCCATTATATTTTAAGCGAAATAATTGAGCACCATGCCATCATCAACTGGTCATGGTAGCCGTTGTGTGCAAGAATGCCATTATATTTATACCAATAAACATGGAAGATTCGTTTTGCTTTCCATTGGTCTGCGTCTAATTTTTTTAGGTATCAGGACTGGGAGAATATATATATATATATATATCATAAGTTAAATACTTGAGAATGCCTTTCCTATTAAGCCTTGTGAGCCCTATTTGAAGAATATTTCTGGTACATTTTACTTTGGGTGTGCCAATTGCCTGACATGCTTCTAACTTACATACCACGTGAGGAATTTAAAACGATGGAAGAAACAAAACATATCTCATTTCTTTTCCGGTTTATATCCAAGGAAAAAAAAAAAAAAAAACTTTTGTGCGCACGCACTTGAGTTTTTATAACTGAAAACGTGTTACACACGGTGTGAAATAAGCACAATGCTATATCCAAATAGTTCAAAAGGTGGGTCTTATCATGCACTCTGCCTTACCATGAAGATCTCCGCTTGGAACTATCAGGAACTCCAACCATGAGAGTATTAAGGGATTTAGTGTGAAAAGAAGTTCTTGGTGTAGTGCTACTCTCTTAAACTAACGCTCTGTTTGTTTTTATAGAAAACATTGTATGAATATTAATTTTGTGTGTTTTTATAAAAAAAAACCTTGTATAAATATTAATTCTTCGTGTTTTCTAGTGTTTAGTAACATTAGAAAACATGAGCCAAATGAAAATTATTTTTGATCAACATAAAAAATATGGCTTATTTATCAGAAATTGTTTTACACTTTTTTTTTTTTTTTGAAAAACAACATTATCTCACGGCAAGTTAAATAAAGAAAGTTAGAAGATTTTTTTCTAACTCATTTAAGATTGCTACCAAAAATAGAAAAGTAAGCTAGTTTTATAATAAATTGTTTTTTGGAAATTCATTTTTTAGAAAATATTAACCTCGAAATAGTGCAGTAAAAAATTTTAAAAAAATAATTAAAAAAAAATAAAAAAAACCACTCTCTCAAAATTGGGGAATCAAAAGGAAAGTCTTAGTTTTGGTGGTATCTTTTGTGTGGCTGTGATTGGGAATGTTGGTGGTTTATCTCTGTTTTGGAAGAAGAAGGGAATAGATTTGGAATATATATAGATATTGATACAAATGTTAATAGCTTGCCTTGTGTATTCTGAACTAACTTCAAAGGTGTGGATGCTACTTTCTTAAACTAACGCTCTGTTTGTTTTTATAGAAAACCTTGTATGAATATTAATTTTTCGTGTTTTCTAATGTTTAGTAACATTAGAAAACATGAGCCAAATGAAAATTATTTTTAATCAACATAAAAAATATGGCTTATTTATCAAAAATTGTTTTANAAAAGATGCCACGGTAGAACAACTAATACAGAAAATATAATAAAAGATGCCACGGCAGAACAACGAATATAGCAAATATGATTTCTAACAAGTAAGATTATATGTATTCTTAATCAAAGTCGTGGGTCAGATCTTTCTGCAGAAGGTGAATCAAGAAGAAACCCAAACCCTAACTTGAACAACCTTGTCATAGGCTTCTACCATCAAAGTTGTGCATTTTGGGGAATGGACCTAAATGGCAACCCATTATCACTCATGGGATTCTAGAGAGTGGGTTTGCCAAGAGGGAGGGAAAATATGGTCTATTGATGCATGCATCTTTCTACCGTGTTTTCTCTCTTCTTTTATCCTTTACTTTCTTTCTTTCTTTCTTTTCCTTATTCTTTTTCTCTATTAGGGTGTGTTTCATTTAGCTTTCAAACTATGATTTTTGAAAAAGTGGCGGTTTTAAGAAGTGCGGTATGAAATTAGGCTTTTTTAAAAAGTAGAGTGTTTGGTAAAAACTATCAAAAAGTGCTTTTTGAAAAAGCTAAGTGTTTGGCTAGCACTTATATATATATATATATAAGATAATTCTATGTTTTAATTACCTATCTTAATGCAAGTTATGGACACAACATTTTTAAAAAAATTTCACAATAAAGTCTATATGAGAAGTTGTTAATGGTAGATAAAAAAGTAATAATGTTACTAGTAGGTCCAGATAAGAAGCAATAACAACTTACTGCATAAACACTATTATGAAAATTTTGTGTCAATAGTACTATCTTTTTCTAAAGAAAAATAACACTAACTTAAAAAGTTTATAGATACAATAAAATGTGACAATATTTTCACAATACTCTTTATTTTTAGTTGTGGTCAATCCTACTCTAATATTTTATAAATTTATTTAATTTTATTTTGACATATGAAAGATTTGATACCTCAACTATTGTGATAATTTGTTGTGTGCTAGCACAATTGTAATTTTTATTTTGTAAATTTCCTTGCACAATGGACACGTATCCTACTCAAACCACCTTATACTTTTATTTACTTCTTTTTACTTCCTTTTTTTTTTCTCAACCACACGTTTCTTTCACCCTTATCTTCATTCACCTTTATCTTTTCCCATCCATCATCATCTTCACTCTGCTTCTCTTTTTCTCTAATTTCATCAAACAACTTCTAAGAACCAAACCGAACTCATCTCAAATTTGTCATCTAACCTCTTGCATGCGAATTAAAAATCATTAGGCATGAGTTAATTTTTCTCAATTTCACCCAAAATCAACTCCTTTCTCTCTGTAACCCTAAAACCAAATTGAAGTGTGATCAGATTTTGAGATTTAAGAGTGAGATTGGCAGTGGAGGTTCTTCTTCTTCTATGTATATTTTATTGTATTTTCTATTTGTTCTTCTGTGTATGTTCTTCTACTAATAATTTTCTTTGCAAGTCCTTCTCTGCCTATTTTGTGTTTGGTTGGTTAAAATTTAGAGGAAATGAAAAGAAAGAAGGCTTTCTCAAAAGGAAGATACCAGGTTTCTACTTCTTGGAAGGATTTACTCACATAATAGACGGGTTATGCACTCTTTCCTCCGTACGAGTCAGGACTAGGCTCACTACGTGGGCCATGATTGCCACATAAACATACAAGACCTCTTCTTTTTTGGGTCTAGACAAGATTGGGGGTTGAGCTAAATACTTCTTTAGCACCTTAAAGGCCTTATCGCACTTCTCAATCCAAGTAACGTCCTTCCATTTGTGCAACAATTGAAAGAATGGTTTACATTGGTCAACCGATCATGATATAAATCTGTTAAAAGCAGCTGTCTTCCCGGTCAGGTGCTATTCCCCTTTTGAGTTTTGAGGAGGGTGCCAAATTGTGGATTACCTTGATTTGATCGGGGTTGACCTCTATTCCTCGGTGGGTAATCATATAAGCCAAGAATTTTCCAGATCTTACCCCGAAGGAACAATAAACGCAGCTTGTACTTCCTTAGGATTAAGAAGACTTCATCCAGATCTCCCAAGTGCTTAGATACTTCCTTGCTCTTCACCATCATGTCATCTATGTAGGCCTCCACATTTTTCCCCAACTAAACTTCGAACATCTTGGTTACCATCATCTAGTATGTAGATCCAACATTCTTCAGACCAAAAGGCATCACTTGGTAATGACTGTTTCCAATTATTATGAGGAAGCAGTCTTTTTATCCTAAGTGCTTAGATACTTTCTTGCTCTTCACCACCATATCGTCTATGTAGGCCTCCACATTTTCCCCAACTAAGCTTTGAAAATCTTGGTTACCATCGTCTGGTAAGTAGATCCAGCATTCTTCAGACCAAAAGACATTACTTGGTACTGATTGTTTCCAGTTATTGTGAGGAAAGTAGTCTTTTCCTGGTTAGGCGATGCTAACGGGATTTGGTGATAACCTTGGAAAGCATCTAGGTAGCTCGTCCGAGGATGGTCGAAGGTTGCATCAACAAGCAAATCAATCCTCAAGACCAAGAAGGGATCCATGGGGCACACTTTATTAAAGGTTAGTAAAATCCACACAAAACCTCCACTTGCCCGTCTTCTTCTTGACAAAAACAGTGTTAGCCAACCACTTGGGATAAAAGACCTCATTGATAGCCCTTGTCTTTTTCAACTTATTTACCTCTTCCTTCATTGCATTAGTACGCTCTTTAGAGGACCGCCGAAGTTGTGGCTTCCTCGGCACTACTACTGTGTTTACATTAAGGTGATGGCAAATAAAATTTGAATCAACCCTAGGGGCTTCATATGTACTCCATGCAAATACATCCAGGTTATTTCTTAGGAAGGCTAGCAGCTGAGCTCTCTTGGCCAATGGTAGTTATGTTCCCACCTGGAAATATTTCTCCTCATCCATCTCGGGGACCACTTTCTCTAGCTCTTTGCACTATACATTGGCTCCCAGTTCCTCATCTAGAGCCCCAACCTCATCCATAGTTGATGCAATGATGAGGGGTTTAGGTCAGGATGACTGATCTGCAGCATTTGATGTCTTACGACAACAACCACACATTGTCTTGCCACCATTTGGCATCCCAGCAACTCCCCAACATGCCTCTCCAATGGGTACTTCACCTTCATATTCAAAGTGAAGGAAACGACACCTACAGCATGGAGCTAGGGTTTTACCAAAATATCCTTGTAAGGAGAATTGGCATCCACAACAATGAAGTCCATTTCAACTACCTTTTTCCTTGTTTATACTAGCAGCCTGATCATCCCTTTAGGGATCACTGTACAAGTCAGGATACATAATCTACTTCCTTGATCTACCATCACTCTTTTCACATCAAATCCCCCAATTTAGAGTATGACCACAAGGGCATCTTCATGGGGCTAGAAAGTTCCTACTTTATCAGCCTCGAAGAAGCCTAAGATTGGCTCCTCTTTGTTTCTTTTCCGCTTGGATTCCTTGTGATCTTCTCGAACTGCAACTTGTGGATAGATGGCCATTATTCCAGAAAAGGGGCTAATCACCCCTCTTAAAGTAACAAAAATGATGTTAATGGTCCCCAAGGGTGTTCATGGTGTCGTGTCCTTCTGAAAACCAAACCCTAAATGCTCTCCTCATTCAGATGGTTGGTGCATGAATTGCTTTAGCTTTCTTACTTTGATCAACTTGTCCAAAAAATCTCACAGGGTCTTGCAGTCCTCAGTCAAGTGGCTTTGGTCTTGATGATACTGACAGTATAGGCTCTGATTTCGTCTGGTGGGATCACCATCCATCTTGTTTGGCCACTTAAAGTAGGGCTCATTTTTTATCTTCTCCAGTAATCAGTACACAGGCTTTTTGAATATGGAGTTCACTACCTGTGTGTTATTCTGGGGTGCTTGGTTGAAAAACTCTCTCCTTGGTCTATTAGGGCCGAAATGATCAAGCTGAGGATCTTTCCACTTGGCCATAAAGACCATTTACTTTCCTTTACCCTAGACTTGGTCGTCCTCCACCCTTTTGTATTCCTCTATTCTATCCATCAATTGGTGCATATCCTACGCAGGCTTCATAGTGAGGGACTTTCTTAAGATTGAATTCATGGGAAGCCCCACTTTGAAGGTGTAGAACACTACATCTTCAAAATCCCCGTCAATTTCGTTAAAGAGCTCCCAATATCTATCCAAATATGCCTTCAAGGACTCTCCCTCCCTTATGACCATATAGAGCAAGAAGTCCAAAGGCTTGGGGACTTTGCTGCATATGATAAATCTGGCATCAAATGCCCTTGTCAATTCTTCGTATGACCTATGAACCCCTCTTCCAACCCATCAAACTATCTCATGGTCGTGGGGCCGAGGCTTAACGGAAAAACCTTGCACATAAAGGCCTCATTTCTGGAATGGATAGCCATCCTTTGGTTGAAGTGGCTTACATGTTCCATTAGATCTGTTTTGCTATTGTAAATTGTGAAAGTTGGTTGGATAAAGCAACGAGGGAGCTCCACGTCCTCAATGTAACTAGAGAATGGTGATCAAGATATTTGGCGCAAGGCCTACTCATGGCATCACCCCTTAAGTTACCCTGGGGAGGCATCCTATTTTGTCTATGAGGATGCCTATCTCCCCTCACCGAGTGAGAGGGTGCCCCATAAACACTGCCTCGTTGGCTTCTTGTTGTTCTTTATGGCTTCGCTCCCTTCTTAAGCCAGAGTTTGTACTTGGCATTAGGCTTCTGTGTTCCCTCATATGTACCCTTTGATGAAGCTACTGATGTAGCTGGCGAACTTGCACTCTAAGATTATACATCTCCTGGTCCCTTGGGGCATGCCTTGACCAAATAGGGTGGCTTTGACTTATATGATCAAACTGGATAGGCGAAGCCCTTATACTAGGAGACTAGGCTCATGATCGTCCCTTTTAGGTTCCATGTTCACAAAATCTTTCTTGAGCATAGACCCCACTGACCCCTACCCTTCACTTTGGACTACAACTCTACTTCTTCTTGAATTTTACATTCCTCAATTACTCAAAACTGTGAACAAGAATTTAAGGTGACCTTCCCATAGGTGATGCCAATTGTAGGGAGCAAAACTAGTGGCCCAACCTATCTCGAATGAGACTAGTCTAGGATGGAAGCCCAATATAACTAATTTGTAGAGGTGGATGGTCAAGGTCAACCCTTTAAGCTCTTGTAACCATGATTTGGTGATTAAAGAAAGAAAAATATCATGGATGACAATTATAGTTAAGAATTATAGCAAGTAAAGAGAAGTTCTTATTTAAGTTCTTCCTTGGCCTTGGGTTGGCCGAAGAGCATAGTTCTTTAGGAATACACTTCTCAGTTTTACAATAATTACTTTCTCTCTCTATATCTCTATTTCTCTCTCTTTCCTTTTTCTGGTCCCTCTTTAAGGAAGACTTTCCTTCCTATATATAGTTGTTTGGCTTGCATCCTAGCCTTCCACTTGGATGGCCGTCGATCCTCCTTCAGATACTTGTCCCATCACTGCCTTACTAGTGGTAGTAAAGTAGGCTACAGGCTATGGGGGCACTGTTCAGGGGTCATTCTGTCATTAATGCGGTAGGCTAAGCTAGTAGAGTGCATTGAATGTAGAGGTGATGGATGCTTCATCTAGAAGCTTCCTCTTGCCCATACTTGCACGTCACTATAATCCTCCTCAACCTCCAAGCTTATGGCCTTGGTGGTTAATCTCCAGTCTCCCGAGAAGTATCTATTCCTCAGATGAGTGGTCTTCCTCAATTTCCTGACTTGACTATCCTAATTGGGCTGGGCCTAACTTGGTGAATAGTTTGACCCAGTGGCACTTTAGATGTATCCCACTGGGCTGCCATAGCTTCTACATCATTTAATTGAAGGACGGAGCTTAACTTTTTATGAAAAAGAGGCAAGAACCTGTCCCTAATGATTTGGAATCACTACTCCTAGACCTGCTTCTATAATTTCCTTTAAACCTACGTCATTAAACTTTACCTTTACACTTTACAATGATCACAGATGCCTTCTACTAGGGCTCTTCTATGGACTAAATTCCTTATTAGTGATTACTTCTTTTATTTGTTTAGTTTTTAATGACAATATAAAGAAGATTTTTTTTATACCACAAAATCTACACCACTGATTGTAGTATATTTTGACCATAATACAAAAACAAAAACAAAACAAAAAACAAAACAAAACAAAACAAAACAAAAACAAAAACAAAAAATGTTGGGAAATTTAGACCCCAATTGATAGAATTAACAAGTTTTAAACTCAAATTGTTAATTAGATTTATTATGAATAAAACTTGTTAAAATAAACAAACATCAATATCATGTCAAAATAATGCAGTAGAAAAATAAATAAGACAAGATATGATGACCTAGGAAAACCAATGAAACAAACTAGTTTCACAGTAAAAAACCTAGGGGGGAACCTTCCTGAAAAGCAATCCACTATAGTAAAGAGAAGTTTCAAATCTAGTACAAAACCTTTGTTCCTAGACTCTACAATCCCCGTAGATGAACTTATAGCATAAATCTTCTACCGCTTCAAAATCTCTGAACTCTTCAATATATGAACGTCACTCTTTTTTATGCATGAATCCCATAACTAATGATGCACGGCTCCCAGTATGTGACTAACACACCAACTTGAAGAAGATTGTTGGCTGCAAAGTTCTTCACTTCATTAAAAATAAAGATCAAGAAGCACTTGGTTACAAAACCCTAAGGCACAAAGACGCAGTAGCTTCTTTTTGAGAGAATAAGGCATCAATCATCTTTTGTATATGTTCTCCTTGTATATGTTCTCCTTGTATTCTCTTATGTGACGGACTCTAAAATAAGCCTTATATAGGCCTAGGGTTGTGAGAAAAGAAACCCTATACATATATGTCATGGGCCAAAAATCAGATCTGAAAATCTGAATTCCTGTAGCTTCGATAGATACCTCGATAGCTAGCTGTCGAGCTTTAATGAATTAGCACTTTTTCACTTGTTTCTTGGACAGACTTACATGGCTTCAATAATAGACTTGAACTTTTGTTCTTTGGAGTATTAAACATATCCTAGGTCTACCCAAATACAAATGTGTTTTGTCAAAGGATTAGCCAATTACATAAAATAGTGACATATGTTCCTAACAAGTGAATCACATATGTCTTAACAATCTCCCCCTTTGGCAATCCGTGACAAAACCACAACAAACAAATGAACAAATGAGAGAAGTCATAAATCACTCAACTTATATTCACTTATTGAATACAATAAAATCTATCCTAACACAAACTCTTAAAAATTTTTACAAGAACAGAGTTTATGGCAAGTAAACTTTAACAACCTATATTTCTGAAACACTTTAAACAAAACTCATCAAGGCATCTTAGCATGAAATAGAAATAATAGATTACATACAAGTAATAAGAAACATGTGTATAAAGATAGAAAAGAAACAACACATGTAAAGGTAGGTGAAGAAAACATACATGATCACATATATATCAAAGATAAGCACAATGTATGTAAACATGGTCACAAGACCGGTGTACAAGAAGAAGAAGGTAAACACTCTCCCTAACAAGATAAAAAACAACTCCCCCTTACAAGGGCATGTATTTCTCCCCGTAACATGTAGAATCTTTAAAAAAAAAAAAAAAAAAAAAAAAAAAAAGTCCACATATTCTCCACAATTTCTTCCCCTTTTTGTCATGATTGACAAAGGGTACAAGAAGCTGGAAAGCTTCACCCGAGAAACATAAAGATGATCAAGAATGATCAATGAGGTACAAAGAATCCATATAAATGCATGAAAGTAATGAAACAAGATGCTATGGATGACAAGATAAAAGAAAGATGCAAAACATGTGAGAAACAATGCATACAAGAGGATCTTGATCGATCAAGAGGTGTCGAGATGCTATCGAGTAACCCTTGATGGATCGAACAGCTATCGAGAAGCTATCAAGGGATATGAGGTTTCTCGATCGATTGACCTAGCTATCGAGAGATGTCGAGAATGTGATAAGAAACAGCTTAAGAGCTCGATGGATAGCCAGGTGTCGAGGAGGTGTTGAGAAGTTGTCGAGATTGCTTAAAAACAGTTTTTCAAGAAGGGAAAAACACAGATATGAATACAATCAAGCATACAAATCAACCAAAGATCTAAACAACATTTTAAGCTCTAAAATCATCTCTATCTTGGAAATATTCTTATACTTAGTGGAAAAATAACAGATCTATTCTATTCATGATTGATAACATGCACTATGTAAATATTCAGAATTTAAGAACAAGATAGCGTACCTTGGTTTAGTGAAATTCAAAACAAAAGATTAGAAGTACTTGAGAACACTTTAATCTTCATTCCAGTTCCACTTTACACCCAAGAAGTGTGGTCTCTCAATCAATTTCTAAGGGAGAATAATCAAGTTGCTTCACTCGAACATACACACCATTTCACAATGATGTCTCTCTTTACTTTTCTTTTCTTTCTCTAATGAAAAAATTATGTATGTCTCTCCCTTTATACTTAACTGATTATCTAATTGGCTGGCTTATTGGGCCTTTCCAATTGGGCTTTAGTACGTGACTTGGAGTGGGACCAAAAGGAACCAATAAGACACTAGCTCTAATAGGCCTTGGGCTTTTCTATCAACTCTTGACAAGTCCAAAGTTACCATTAATTATATTTAATATCACTAGATAAATATAATTGCACTCTAGGCCTTATTAATAAATTATATCCCAACACTTTATTATACATGTAACCCCTTCATAAAATATTCATAGTAATTCAAAGTCATAAATATAGACAGTCACTTTGAAGATTACTATATCTTAATCCTTGAATACCTAGTTTAATCCTTTAAGTTATTCATTATATATTTATGAAATCCAATTTCATAAATATATAATTTACCAAAGTGGTTAAACCTAACTCTCTGAATAACTAAACCCATTAAACTTATCTCAAGGAATATTTATATCTTTGTTAAGAGATTATGAATTCCATCTTGAAAATAGATGTTCCATCAACACTAAATATGGCTGCCCAATATACTGAAATTTTGACCGTTACTTTAGATCTCACTCCTGATATATCAAAGCAACCTATACTTCATGATCAGGTCTGTTATTCTCTCAAGATTAAAAGTTCATACAAATATAAGTTGTGAGATTTATTATTAAATTAACAGTCATTAGGAGAATAATAAATCTCACAGCGGTCCAGTTTAGTATGTTTTAACTCTTAAAACATATCAACATATCAACTAGAAGTCTCTACTTCCATGATCAAGACAAATCATCTTAACTGATATGTTATAGTCTTCACAGATGAAATGCCCCATTTCATCACCAACTACAAACTAAAATTTTGAGTTTACAAAGAACTTGTGACTTATATCTTCTGTGACTAAATCACATAAATCACATACAATGCATCTCATGGACTAAATGATAATGTCTGAATATTCATGTTACCATTATTTTAGATAATAATAAAACAACTTTATTAATTACAATATTAAGTCATGCATCATGTTATACATAATATCATACATAATATCATACAATAGGATTCTAGGGCACTAATCCCAACAATCTCCCTCTTGCCCTAAAGACTATTGTGCACTAATTTAACTCTCATTCCCTCCAAATGCGACTCGAAAGTCCTTTGAGGTAAGGCTTTGGTAAAGGATCTACTGGATTATTTGCACTTTCAATCTTTGCAACCACTACATCTGCACGAGCAATGATGTCTCGAATGATGTGATATTTTCTCTCAACGTGCTTTCCTTTCTTGTGATTACTTGGATCTTTGATTGTGTAACTGTACCACTATTGTCGTAAAATAATGTGATGGGAACTTGTTCCATACAACCTCTTTTGCTACTTCACAAGCAGTAACATATTCTGCTTCCATGGTGGAGTCCGTAATACAAGATTGCTTGACACTCCTCCATGTTATGAATCCACCTCCCAAGGTGAAAACACATCTTGATATGGATTTTCTAAAATCTAGATCCGATTGAAAGTCTGAATCTGTATAACCAATGGGAATCAAATCCTCACTATGGTAAACAAGCATATAATCTCTCGTTCTCCATAGATACTTAAGAATATGCTTTACTGTTTGCCAATGTTTTGGTCCTGGATTTGATCGATATCGGCTGACCATGCCAACTGAATAACAAATATCTAGTCTAAGACAAAGCATGGCATACATGAGACTTCCTACTGCTGAAGCATAAGGAACTTGTCTCATTATATCTTCTTCCTCTTGAGTCTTAAGCCTTTGGTCATCAAACAGAGGAACTCCATCTCTGAAAGGAAGTAAACCTTTCTTGGAGATTTGCATGCTAAACCATTCTAAAACCTATCCATTTGATAATAAAAACTTTTGCTATGCAATCTTTCTATATCTGCCAACTTGAAGTCTTGAAAAATATACCTCAACATCTTTATTTCTTGCATAACCCCAACATATTTGATCCTTTTTTTTTTTTTTTTTTTTTTTTTTTTTTTTTTTTTTTTTTTTAAAGATTCTACATGTTACGGGGAGAAATACATGCCCTTGTAAGGGGGAGTTGTTTTTTATCTTGTTAGGGAGAGTGTTTACCTTCTTCTTCTTGTACACCGGTCTTGTGACCATGTTTACATACATTGTGCTTATCTTTGATATATATGTGATCATGTATGTTTTCTTCACCTACCTTTACATGTGTTGTTTCTTTTCTATCTTTATACACATGTTTCTTATTACTTGTATGTAATCTATTATTTCTATTTCATGCTAAGATGCCTTGATGAGTTTTGTTTAAAGTGTTTCAGAAATATAGGTTGTTAAAGTTTACTTGCCATAAACTCTGTTCTTGTAAAAATTTTTAAGAGTTTGTGTTAGGATAGATTTTATTGTATTCAATAAGTGAATATAAGTTGAGTGATTTATGACTTCTCTCATTTGTTCATTTGTTTGTTGTGGTTTTGTCACGGATTGCCAAAGGGGGAGATTGTTAAGACATATGTGATTCACTTGTTAGGAACATATGTCACTATTTTATGTAATTGGCTAATCCTTTGACAAAACACATTTGTATTTGGGTAGACCTAGGATATGTTTAATACTCCAAAGAACAAAAGTTCAAGTCTATTATTGAAGCCATGTAAGTCTGTCCAAGAAACAAGTGAAAAAGTGCTAATTCATTAAAGCTCGACAGCTAGCTATCGAGGTATCTATCGAAGCTACAGGAATTCAGATTTTCAGATCTGATTTTTGGCCCATGACATATATGTATAGGGTTTCTTTTCTCACAACCCTAGGCCTATATAAGGCTTATTTTAGAGTCCGTCACATAAGAGAATACAAGGAGAACATATACAAGGAGAACATATACAAAAGATGATTGATGCCTTATTCTCTCAAAAAGAAGCTACTGCGTCTTTGTGCCTTAGGGTTTTGTAACCAAGTGCTTCTTGATCTTTATTTTTAATGAAGTGAAGAACTTTGCAGCCAACAATCTTCTTCAAGTTGGTGTGTTAGTCACATACTGGGAGCCGTGCATCATTAGTTATGGGATTCATGCATAAAAAAGAGTGACGTTCATATATTGAAGAGTTCAGAGATTTTGAAGCGGTAGAAGATTTATGCTATAAGTTCATCTACGGGGATTGTAGAGTCTAGGAACAAAGGTTTTGTACTAGATTTGAAACTTCTCTTTACTATAGTGGATTGCTTTTCAAGAAGGTTCCCCCCTAGGTTTTTTACTGTGAAACTAGTTTGTTTCATTGGTTTTCCTAGGTCATCATATCTTGTCTTATTTATTTTTCTACTGCATTATTTTGACATGATATTGATGTTTGTTTATTTTAACAAGTTTTATTCATAATAAATCTAATTAACAATTTGAGTTTAAAACTTGTTAATTCTATCAATTGGGGTCTAAATTTCCCAACATTTTTTGTTTTTGTTTTTGTTTTGTTTTGTTTTGTTTTGTTTTTTGTTTTGTTTTTGTTTTTGTATTATGGTCAAAATATACTACAATCAGTGGTGTAGATTTTGTGGTATAAAAAAAATCTTCTTTATATTGTCATTAAAAACTAAACAAATAAAAGAAGTAATCACTAATAAGGAATTTAGTCCATAGAAGAGCCCTAGTAGAAGGCATCTGTGATCATTGTAAAGTGTAAAGGTAAAGTTTAATGACGTAGGTTTAAAGGAAATTATAGAAGCAGGTCTAGGAGTAGTGATTCCAAATCATTAGGGACAGGTTCTTGCCTCTTTTTCATAAAAAGTTAAGCTCCGTCCTTCAATTAAATGATGTAGAAGCTATGGCAGCCCAGTGGGATACATCTAAAGTGCCACTGGGTCAAACTATTCACCAAGTTAGGCCCAGCCCAATTAGGATAGTCAAGTCAGGAAATTGAGGAAGACCACTCATCTGAGGAATAGATACTTCTCGGGAGACTGGAGATTAACCACCAAGGCCATAAGCTTGGAGGTTGAGGAGGATTATAGTGACGTGCAAGTATGGGCAAGAGGAAGCTTCTAGATGAAGCATCCATCACCTCTACATTCAATGCACTCTACTAGCTTAGCCTACCGCATTAATGACAGAATGACCCCTGAACAGTGCCCCCATAGCCTGTAGCCTACTTTACTACCACTAGTAAGGCAGTGATGGGACAAGTATCTGAAGGAGGATCGACGGCCATCCAAGTGGAAGGCTAGGATGCAAGCCAAACAACTATATATAGGAAGGAAAGTCTTCCTTAAAGAGGGACCAGAAAAAGGAAAGAGAGAGAAATAGAGATATAGAGAGAGAAAGTAATTATTGTAAAACTGAGAAGTGTATTCCTAAAGAACTATGCTCTTCGGCCAACCCAAGGCCAAGGAAGAACTTAAATAAGAACTTCTCTTTACTTGCTATAATTCTTAACTATAATTGTCATCCATGATATTTTTCTTTCTTTAATCACCAAATCATGGTTACAAGAGCTTAAAGGGTTGACCTTGACCATCCACCTCTACAAATTAGTTATATTGGGCTTCCATCCTAGACTAGTCTCATTCGAGATAGGTTGGGCCACTAGTTTTGCTCCCTACAATTGGCATCACCTATGGGAAGGTCACCTTAAATTCTTGTTCACAGTTTTGAGTAATTGAGGAATGTAAAATTCAAGAAGAAGTAGAGTTGTAGTCCAAAGTGAAGGGTAGGGGTCAGTGGGGTCTATGCTCAAGAAAGATTTTGTGAACATGGAACCTAAAAGGGACGATCATGAGCCTAGTCTCCTAGTATAAGGGCTTCGCCTATCCAGTTTGATCATATAAGTCAAAGCCACCCTATTTGGTCAAGGCATGCCCCAAGGGACCAGGAGATGTATAATCTTAGAGTGCAAGTTCGCCAGCTACATCAGTAGCTTCATCAAAGGGTACATATGAGGGAACACAGAAGCCTAATGCCAAGTACAAACTCTGGCTTAAGAAGGGAGCGAAGCCATAAAGAACAACAAGAAGCCAACGAGGCAGTGTTTATGGGGCACCCTCTCACTCGGTGAGGGGAGATAGGCATCCTCATAGACAAAATAGGATGCCTCCCCAGGGTAACTTAAGGGGTGATGCCATGAGTAGGCCTTGCGCCAAATATCTTGATCACCATTCTCTAGTTACATTGAGGACGTGGAGCTCCCTCGTTGCTTTATCCAACCAACTTTCACAATTTACAATAGCAAAACAGATCTAATGGAACATGTAAGCCACTTCAACCAAAGGATGGCTATCCATTCCAGAAATGAGGCCTTTATGTGCAAGGTTTTTCCGTTAAGCCTCGGCCCCACGACCATGAGATAGTTTGATGGGTTGGAAGAGGGGTTCATAGGTCATACGAAGAATTGACAAGGGCATTTGATGCCAGATTTATCATATGCAGCAAAGTCCCCAAGCCTTTGGACTTCTTGCTCTATATGGTCATAAGGGAGGGAGAGTCCTTGAAGGCATATTTGGATAGATATTGGGAGCTCTTTAACGAAATTGACGGGGATTTTGAAGATGTAGTGTTCTACACCTTCAAAGTGGGGCTTCCCATGAATTCAATCTTAAGAAAGTCCCTCACTATGAAGCCTGCGTAGGATATGCACCAATTGATGGATAGAATAGAGGAATACAAAAGGGTGGAGGACGACCAAGTCTAGGGTAAAGGAAAGTAAATGGTCTTTATGGCCAAGTGGAAAGATCCTCAGCTTGATCATTTCGGCCCTAATAGACCAAGGAGAGAGTTTTTCAACCAAGCACCCCAGAATAACACACAGGTAGTGAACTCCATATTCAAAAAGCCTGTGTACTGATTACTGGAGAAGATAAAAAATGAGCCCTACTTTAAGTGGCCAAACAAGATGGATGGTGATCCCACCAGACGAAATCAGAGCCTATACTGTCAGTATCATCAAGACCAAAGCCACTTGACTGAGGACTGCAAGACCCTGTGAGATTTTTTGGACAAGTTGATCAAAGTAAGAAAGCTAAAGCAATTCATGCACCAACCATCTGAATGAGGAGAGCATTTAGGGTTTGGTTTTCAGAAGGACACGACACCATGAACACCCTTGGGGACCATTAACATCATTTTTGTTACTTTAAGAGGGGTGATTAGCCCCTTTTCTGGAATAATGGCCATCTATCCACAAGTTGCAGTTCGAGAAGATCACAAGGAATCCAAGCGGAAAAGAAACAAAGAGGAGCCAATCTTAGGCTTCTTCGAGGCTGATAAAGTAGGAACTTTCTAGCCCCATGAAGATGCCCTTGTGGTCATACTCTAAATTGGGGGATTTGATGTGAAAAGAGTGATGGTAGATCAAGGAAGTAGATTATGTATCCTGACTTGTACAGTGATCCCTAAAGGGATGATCAGGCTGCTAGTATAAACAAGGAAA
This sequence comes from Quercus suber, assembly GCF_002906115.3. NCBI lineage: Eukaryota > Viridiplantae > Streptophyta > Magnoliopsida > Fagales > Fagaceae > Quercus > Quercus suber. The sequence goes on from NW_027070459.1 coordinate 19,607, forward strand.
AAGGTAGTTGAAATGGACTTCATTGTTGTGGATGCCAATTCTCCTTACAAGGATATTTTGGTAAAACCCTAGCTCCATGCTGTAGGTGTCGTTTCCTTCACTTTGAATATGAAGGTGAAGTACCCATTGGAGAGGCATGTTGGGGAGTTGCTGGGATGCCAAATGGTGGCAAGACAATGTGTGGTTGTTGTCGTAAGACATCAAATGCTGCAGATCAGTCATCCTGACCTAAACCCCTCATCATTGCATCAACTATGGATGAGGTTGGGGCTCTAGATGAGGAACTGGGAGCCAATGTATAGTGCAAAGAGCTAGAGAAAGTGGTCCCCGAGATGGATGAGGAGAAATATTTCCAGGTGGGAACATAACTACCATTGGCCAAGAGAGCTCAGCTGCTAGCCTTCCTAAGAAATAACCTGGATGTATTTGCATGGAGTACATATGAAGCCCCTAGGGTTGATTCAAATTTTATTTGCCATCACCTTAATGTAAACACAGTAGTAGTGCCGAGGAAGCCACAACTTCGGCGGTCCTCTAAAGAGCGTACTAATGCAATGAAGGAAGAGGTAAATAAGTTGAAAAAGACAAGGGCTATCAATGAGGTCTTTTATCCCAAGTGGTTGGCTAACACTGTTTTTGTCAAGAAGAAGACGGGCAAGTGGAGGTTTTGTGTGGATTTTACTAACCTTTAATAAAGTGTGCCCCATGGATCCCTTCTTGGTCTTGAGGATTGATTTGCTTGTTGATGCAACCTTCGACCATCCTCGGACGAGCTACCTAGATGCTTTCCAAGGTTATCACCAAATCCCGTTAGCATCGCCTAACCAGGAAAAGACTACTTTCCTCACAATAACTGGAAACAATCAGTACCAAGTAATGTCTTTTGGTCTGAAGAATGCTGGATCTACTTACCAGACGATGGTAACCAAGATTTTCAAAGCTTAGTTGGGGAAAATGTGGAGGCCTACATAGACGATATGGTGGTGAAGAGCAAGAAAGTATCTAAGCACTTAGGATAAAAAGACTGCTTCCTCATAATAATTGGAAACAGTCATTACCAAGTGATGCCTTTTGGTCTGAAGAATGTTGGATCTACATACTAGATGATGGTAACCAAGATGTTCGAAGTTTAGTTGGGGAAAAATGTGGAGGCCTACATAGATGACATGATGGTGAAGAGCAAGGAAGTATCTAAGCACTTGGGAGATCTGGATGAAGTCTTCTTAATCCTAAGGAAGTACAAGCTGCGTTTATTGTTCCTTCGGGGTAAGATCTGGAAAATTCTTGGCTTATATGATTACCCACCGAGGAATAGAGGTCAACCCCGATCAAATCAAGGTAATCCACAATTTGGCACCCTCCTCAAAACTCAAAAGGGGAATAGCACCTGACCGGGAAGACAGCTGCTTTTAACAGATTTATATCATGATCGGTTGACCAATGTAAACCATTCTTTCAATTGTTGCACAAATGGAAGGACGTTACTTGGATTGAGAAGTGCGATAAGGCCTTTAAGGTGCTAAAGAAGTATTTAGCTCAACCCCCAATCTTGTCTAGACCCAAAAAAGAAGAGGTCTTGTATGTTTATGTGGCAATCATGGCCCACGTAGTGAGCCTAGTCCTGACTCGTACGGAGGAAAGAGTGCATAACCCGTCTATTATGTGAGTAAATCCTTCCAAGAAGTAGAAACCTGGTATCTTCCTTTTGAGAAAGCCTTCTTTCTTTTCATTTCCTCTAAATTTTAACCAACCAAACACAAAATAGGCAGAGAAGGACTTGCAAAGAAAATTATTAGTAGAAGAACATACACAGAAGAACAAATAGAAAATACAATAAAATATACATAGAAGAAGAAGAACCTCCACTGCCAATCTCACTCTTAAATCTCAAAATCTGATCACACTTCAATTTGGTTTTAGGGTTACAGAGAGAAAGGAGTTGATTTTGGGTGAAATTGAGAAAAATTAACTCATGCCTAATGATTTTTAATTCGCATGCAAGAGGTTAGATGACAAATTTGAGATGAGTTCGGTTTGGTTCTTAGAAGTTGTTTGATGAAATTAGAGAAAAAGAGAAGCAGAGTGAAGATGATGATGGATGGGAAAAGATAAAGGTGAATGAAGATAAGGGTGAAAGAAACGTGTGGTTGAGAAAAAAAAAAGGAAGTAAAAAGAAGTAAATAAAAGTATAAGGTGGTTTGAGTAGGATACGTGTCCATTGTGCAAGGAAATTTACAAAATAAAAATTACAATTGTGCTAGCACACAACAAATTATCACAATAGTTGAGGTATCAAATCTTTCATATGTCAAAATAAAATTAAATAAATTTATAAAATATTAGAGTAGGATTGACCACAACTAAAAATAAAGAGTATTGTGAAAATATTGTCACATTTTATTGTATCTATAAACTTTTTAAGTTAGTGTTATTTTTCTTTAGAAAAAGATAGTACTATTGACACAAAATTTTCATAATAGTGTTTATGCAGTAAGTTGTTATTGCTTCTTATCTGGACCTACTAGTAACATTATTACTTTTTTATCTACCATTAACAACTTCTCATATAGACTTTATTGTGAAATTTTTTTAAAAATGTTGTGTCCATAACTTGCATTAAGATAGGTAATTAAAACATAGAATTATCTTATATATATATATATATAAGTGCTAGCCAAACACTTAGCTTTTTCAAAAAGCACTTTTTGATAGTTTTTACCAAACACTCTACTTTTTAAAAAAGCCTAATTTCATACCGCACTTCTTAAAACCGCCACTTTTTCAAAAATCATAGTTTGAAAGCTAAATGAAACACACCCTAATAGAGAAAAAGAATAAGGAAAAGAAAGAAAGAAAGAAAGTAAAGGATAAAAGAAGAGAGAAAACACGGTAGAAAGATGCATGCATCAATAGACCATATTTTCCCTCCCTCTTGGCAAACCCACTCTCTAGAATCCCATGAGTGATAATGGGTTGCCATTTAGGTCCATTCCCCAAAATGCACAACTTTGATGGTAGAAGCCTATGACAAGGTTGTTCAAGTTAGGGTTTGGGTTTCTTCTTGATTCACCTTCTGCAGAAAGATCTGACCCACGACTTTGATTAAGAATACATATAATCTTACTTGTTAGAAATCATATTTGCTATATTCGTTGTTCTGCCGTGGCATCTTTTATTATATTTTCTGTATTAGTTGTTCTACCGTGGCATCTTTTATTATATTTGCTTTTATCAGTTGTTCTATCGTGACATCTTTTCTTATATTTTCTGTATTAGTTGTTCTATGTGGCATCTTTTATTATGTTTACTGTGTTAATTGGTTTGCTGTAGCACCCTTTACCATATTTTTTGTGTCAGCTATTCTGCTGTATCAGCTGTTTCTGCCAATTCACTTTCTTTTGCTGTAGTTGGCCTAGCTGACTATAATCCAACTTACTGCTTTTTGTGCTTAGTTGTCTGCACCCTTGGAATGCTCAGCTTGCACACAAATTGGCTTGTAGCATGGTCCTGCTAAGGTATTAGGTTAGCTCCAACTTCCTGACCCATGATTCGACGGGCCTGAGTGTAGCAGAATAGGACTTGGCCGATTAACAGGAAAAGGCACCCACATTAAATTGGTGACTTCATTGGGGAGTTAGGAAACAGAGAAAGGTACAGAATAAGGACCGTAGAGCCCTTACGAGCCATGCCCTCAAGATCGAAGACAATACAAAATAAGAGCGTTGTACCATCTCAGGCAGAATCTTGGCTAGTCAACCCTTATCGGCCCAACCAAGGAGAAAGTGCAACCGATGTAGGGCTAGGCCACAGTAACAATAGAGAAATCCTGGAGACAATGCCAACCTCTTTATTGAGATGGTGCAATCGATGCAGCATACCCAATAGCAGCTGATAGAAGAAATCTGCCAGTTAAAAGCCGACAAAACCAAAGAGAAGGGCAGCCAACACAATCCCGAGAATGCAACAAATATGGAGGAAACTTCGGAAGGCAAATGCCCATAAAATGTAGACCCACGATTTGTAACCATGGCAAATTTGTAGCAATGCTAGAACGGGAGAGGGTTAAAATACCTAAGGAGAGACTTTTCTTAAAAAGACCACCATACCCAATAAGGTTGCTTAACAAGCCATACCCTGATAGATATGAGCCCTAAATTTTTGATAATATGACAGAAAGAAGGGAAGTGTTGTTGAGAACGTGAGCAAGTTTCTGGACACAATAGGACCTTATGCAGGAGATAAGGACATGTGTCTACGTGCGTTCTTAAAGTCCTTGTGTGACCGTGCTTACACTTGGTATGTCGGCTTAAGGCCAGGATCTGTCCTCACCTAGGATGACATGGTAGACATTTTTTGCAATAAATACTTCCATGGGGAAGAGACCGTCACAATGGCAACCTTGCAAGGCACAAAGCAGAAGAGTGAAGAAGACCTCTTAAAGTACATTAAGAGGTTTGGGGACATAGCCCTTCATTGCTATGACCATTATGAAGAAAAAATGTTAGTAGAAATGTGTGGGAAAACATGATTATGGAGTACCGAGCTGTCCTTGAAAATTTGGACATCATGCAGTTTGCTCAGCTACTATAGAAAGCTAGAAAGTCAAACCTAGCTCAGAGAAGCCGAAAGATCGAAAGCCCACCACCTAAGCCATGGTAATATCCACAAATGAGAAAAGAAAGAGACTAGAAGGAAGGGGGTACGAGAGCCCTCCATCAATACCCTACACATTGAAGGAATCAGACACGCTTTTGGACAAATGGATAGCAGATAAGGTCTTTAAACCTAACCACGTTTCTAGAGACCATATAGAAGAGGAATGAAGGGATCCTCGTTTCTATCTATTACATAATTATGTGCAGCACTCTACCGCAGAATGTTGAGCACTCTGCAAACTAGTCAACCGTAGAATCAAAGAAGGCACTCTTGAACTCACCCAGCCAAAAGTTCAAAGAAATTCACTCCCTAATCACAAAAGAAAGGGAGTGGCAGCCAAATTCATAGCTAAGGAAAGAGTCCTTGGTTCAGGAACCTATTTGATCAGCTAGAATTTTTAGCTATTGAAAGAAAAGTGGCCACAGGGGCCTTTGTAAGTATCTCCTCAAGAGCGGGGGCTAAATGCCTTGCTGCAAAAACTCAACCTAACCGGGCCTTTCTTGAAGATACCAATTAAATCACCTTCAGTGATGAGGACAAGGAAGTGAAATACCCAAACCACAGGAGGCCACTTTACCTGGTGGCCTTAATAAATCAAATTCCTATCAAGAGAGCATTAGTGGACACTGGTGCTTTAGTGAATCTCATACCACTTAGTACTTTATAAGCAGCAGAAATACCAAAGAGCAAGATCTTGGGATTCCCAATGGAGGTAACAGGGTTCGAAGGGAAAGGTGAGTACACGGCTAGCTATATATAGCTGTGGCTGAAGGTAGGTCCCATAGCCTCCCTAACCCACTTTATTGGGACGACCACGGTTACACAAACATCGCCTTATTCCATCAATGTACCATCACTGTATGAAGGGAAGGAAAACAATCTCCCTTTAAACAAGTAGAAGCCCATCTAGTAGAAACCATAGTCTACAATGAATGGGCACCATCAAGAGAAAGCTTGGTCTCCAAGCCCTCAGGTACCTTTGTACCTAGATGTAAGGACATTGAAAATAAGCCAGAGCCAGATTTGAGAGAATTGCTAGAGTGCAAGAAAAAGGAAGGAAGCATTAACCGCAAAACCAAACGGTTTGCCACACTGCATCAAGGTCAAAAAACATCTAATGGCAGAATAGCATACAAGTTATAAAGGTGTGCGGGGCCCACTCACAGTCTACAAGGGGGTCCCAAAAAAGGGCCTAAGCATAAGCCCCTAGTATGCTACGTGCCTCAAGAGAATAGGGAAAAAGCGAATGAAAATGAAGTGGAGAAAATGACAATGGTAGAAACGGAGACACAAGTAGCAGCTAAAGAGAAGTTCGAAGAAGTAAATTTGGGCATTGATCCTTAGAAACCAAGACCCATTTTGATTAGCTCGAAATTGTCTATAAAGGAAAAGCCAAAATTGGTTCAGTTGTTGAAGGAATTCAAAGACATATTTGCATGGGAGTACAACGAGATGCCTAGATTGGATCCAAACTTGGTTGTGCACACACTTAATATGGAGCCTTTAACCAAGCCAGTTGCCCAACTAGCTAGAGTATTCCACACAGACCTAGAGGCACAAATAGTGTAGGAGGTGCAGAAGTTGCTTGCGGCAAGATTCATCAAGCTAATCCAGTAACCGAGGTGGTTATCCAACATCATGCCTGTCAAGAAAAAGAATGGGTAAATCAGATGTTGCGTAGGTTTCAAAAATCTTAATTGAGCTTGCCCCAAAGATTAGTTTCCCTTGCCAAACATGGATCTACTAATAGATTTTGCCACAGGACATGCCATGTTTTCTTTCATGGATGGGTTCAAAGCTATAATCAAATCCAAATGGTACCCAAGGATGCAGAAAAGATCGCTTTTAGAACACCCATCAGGAACTTCTATTACACAGTGATGCCCTTCAGGCTTAAAAATGTAAGAGCAACTTACCAACACACTATGATCACGATCTTCCATGACATGATGCATCGCGAGATGGAAGATTTCGTGGAAAACATTGTGTTGAAGTCAAGAAACTGCAAGGACCACATCAAGGTCCTGGGGAAAGTATTCGAGCGATGTAGACTCTTCAAGCTAAGAATGAATCCACTGAAGTGTGCTTTCAGGGTTTCTACCAGGAAATTCTTAGGATTCCTAGTCCACAGAAGAGGAAAAGATGTCGGCAAAGGCCATAACAATAGCAACCATGAAGTCATCATCCATTGTCAAGGAGTTAAAGAGATTTTTAGGCATAGTCTCATATATCAGAAGGTTCATATTAGGCCTAGCATCAATACTTCAACCTTTGTGAAGTTACTGAAGAAAGCATAGTTTTCACTGGGGAAGTGAACAGTAGAAAGTTTTCCAAAAGCTACAACAAATTATGATGAGCTTGCCTATGGTGTAGACATTAGTCCACAAGAAGCCACTATTGCTTTATTTGGCATCAAGCTCGTCAGCCATTGGGGTATTAATAGCTTAGGAGGATGGAAGGGGCATTGAACAGCCAATGTATTAATAGTTGTGCTTTAAAAGATGCTAAGACACGCTATCCCTGAGTAGAAAGAGTGTGCTTAGCTATTGTTTACACATTGCAAAGGCTCCGTCATTACTTCCTAGCCTATGAAGTGCATCTTATGATGAAGTCCTATGCTATCAAGGCACTTCTATGGTAACTCATTCTATCTGGCAGAATATCACAGTGGCTATTGCAGTTATTGTAAATGCTGTATTTTGTCAGCCCTTGATTTGCGTGCCAAACCCCAAAAATCTCAAAAATATTAACTTTACTCCAAGGGGCCACAGAAACATCTAGATTGACGTGGTGCAACCTGTTCGAGCATTGAAGCACTCAAAGTGCCTTTTCAAATCAATTGACCAAAATGCCCTTGGGTTGACCAAAAGTCAAAACTAGTCAAAATCATCCGAAAATGACATTTTTTTTATTTTTCTACATCAAACCCGAGCTACTCGGTGATTTTCGTCAACATTGACGAAGTTTGACTGAAAGTTGACCCTAAGGGTACCAAAAACCCTAATTTTGATCTGATCTTTGGAACATTTTAAGGCCAGTGTCATTGTAAAGATTATTGAATTCCTTGTCCAACGATTATTCATGGATCACAATCGAAGCCAAAAGGGTTAAGACATTTGAAAAAATAGTGCAAACCACATCAACTCACTTCCTGAGACCATAACTTTTGATTTGACCATTGGATTTTCAAGTTCTTTATGTTTCTAGAAACTACACATCTAGACCTTTCCAAGGATACCAAGATCAACCTAATCCAAAGCTGGGAAGGCCTTCAGCAAGCCATTCCAAGTTGGTGGCCACTAAGTGGTTGCCGGAGCTAAAGAGTCACAAAATCTTTATAAATATCTCCAGAACCCCACTTAAAAAATAATAAACAAAAGTTTTTTAAGCATTATTGGAGCATTTTTTTTTTGGGGCAAATTCTCTCTCTTTTCCTCTCTAAATTTTCTCCCAAATACATCAAAGACCTTTGATTTCTCTCTTCTCTCAACAATTAAGAGGCAGTGTTCTTGCACTCTTTCTCCTCTCCTTGGACTTAGGACCGTAGGTTTGAGGTTTAAAGGCTGTAGTTGTAGCTTTTTAGCTATAATCTACACCCTTTGCTTTATCTTTGGTGGTAATATGCTTTATTGCTTTACCTAGCATGTTCTTTGCTTTATCTTGCTTCCTAGCATGTTTTATAGCTTTCTTAGCATGTCTACTTGCTTTTTGCCATGATTTCTTTGCTTGGGTGATGTAGATCTAGCCTAAGCATGGTATTTTGGCATATCCTAGCTCGAGGATATGTCCAAATACCATGTATTGTGCCTAGCTCTACATCTTTGTGTGCTTTGTGCCATGTTTGTGCATAGATCCATGTGTTTATGTGCTCCGTACCGTGTCTGTGCCTAGATTTGCATGTTTATGTGCTCCTTGGTATGTTTTTGCTTAGATCTACATCTTTGTGTGCTCCGTGCCATGTTCATGTGTCTAAATCTACATGTTGGTTACTATACCATGCGCTTCTAAAGCTTTTTTTTAATGCATTTTTCTTGTGTTTTGGCTTTCTCGGTAGGGTGTAGATCTAGATCTTGTGGTCTACCGCTACATCCATACACCTAGGCCTATATCAAAGGGTTTGGATCATTTCCTTTATGCATGTCTATGTTTGCTTACTTGCTACTATGCTTTATATTCATGTTTGCCTGTCTAGATCTAGGCTTTGCCATGCCTTGTGCCCTTCATGGGTTTGTGCTTGTAATCTTTGGGGCCACTTGCTTGTGTGGTTGCATCCATCCTTCATGTGGCTTGTTGGATGCGACCACTTGTGAGATATACCCCCGTGGTGTTGGTGTGCTTGATACACACCTTTATCCACTCCGTGTGATGTTTATATGCTTGTCTTGCATGCTTTGTGCCACCTATTTGGCTTTCTTTGCATCTTTGCACGCTTGCCTACATGTTCATGCATGAATCAGCGTGTCACCTATACTCTGATCCAATGGAATTATGGACACCCGATCCAAACCTACAGTTGTCCTCCTAAGACACCCTCTTTTGTTTGATAATATGCTAGCTTGCCCTTATTTGGCATCTTCTGCTAGCTTGTCTTTTAGCATGCTTCCCTTCTATTTGTTTCTTTTCTTGTCTGATGGCTTGTTTCTTTTGTCATTGCATGTACACGCATGAAGCATGGACACTCAGAGCAAGGGTGCGACCTCCTAGGCTCAAGCAAAAAGGACAAGGATGCAAACAAGAAGATGCAAGCCCACAAAGGGCAGTGTTCAGTAGATTATAGGGCCTAGCCCCTCCTGAGTGGTTTCCTCTTTCCCTTTCTCTCTTATCCTCTCCTCTAGAGCATGTATTAGGGTTCCCCCTCTCCTTGTACCCTTTATATTTCTTGCTCCTTGCTTGAGCCGCATTCCCTAATTATGGCAATGTCTATTTTACATTTCTTGTACCTTGCTGGGTCATACCCTTGGAATGTTGGCAGTGTATGTTTTACTTTTCTGCTCTGTGTGATAGCATTGTGTATGATTTATGTATATATATTTATACTCGCGTGTGTGTAGGTTTCTTGAACTTTGTATGATGGACTCTTGTGGCTACATGAGCAACCCTCTCTAGCCATAAGTGCTTTGGACCTTGTGACATGAGTATGTGCTTAAGGTGTTTGCTATAAATGCATATTCCTGTCATATTGTGTGCATAGTCACCACGGTGTGGCCATCCCGATCCATGTCACTAAGTGACATCGGTTTCCCCGTGTATGCAACACATATCAATGTGCTTAATGCTTTGAAGGGCTCTGGCTCGTCCTAGCATTAGCATGTTGGCACGCGCTATATACATAGACATGAAACCCTGCTAGTGCGCCATAGCGCACCAAATGCGAAACTCTGTTGGATTTTCACCCTGAAAATAGGGCATTCCCATTATTGTATTCTCCTGTCAAAAGCTTGGTGAGAATAGTGTTTTGTGTGCTATGACACACCTGCGGCAAAGCGTTGCCAGATTTCTGCCACGAAAATAAGGCAAAATGCTCAGATTTTGGTTGTGGAAATTTGGCAACGATTCCAAACACACTAGGGAAGCATCGATTAGGACCACTCCCTTTCCAAATCAAAACCATAATTTCCTCAAAATCGACTCATATTCCAGTCACACACCAAAGGTACAACATTCCTCCATAACACCCGAGCTCCGAGCTTCATATGCCTACTACTCCTCCTCCCAAAAATGGGGGAGAAGCATGCGAGCGTCGCCGTGATAGGTGGTCGAGTAGCCGTGAGGTTTCGACAAATTGACGACTCCATTGGGGAGGTTTAGAGAGTTTAGCCTTAAGAGCTTTTGATAAGATTCTAAGCTTTGGACACTAGCATTCAAAAACATTGAAATTGGCATTAGCCTCTAGGGCTTTCTTTTTGAAAAATGCTTTTACTATATCTTAGTAAACTATTTTCAAAGCTCAAAAATATTCTCCAATTTTTTTTTTCAAATGGTTTTCCAAAAACCAGCTTTGAGGTATTTTCGTATGTGTTAAGCTTTACTGCTTTCCTAAAGCATGCTTTACAGCTTTCCTTCACATGTGTGAACCTAGGGTAGTAGATTTAATTTCTGCTACACCTTTATTTGTGCATGTATCTGTTGTGCTTGGAAAGTCTTTCCCCTTTCATTTCAAAATGCATGTATCTGTTGGCACTTCTTGGTCCATGGGTGGATAGGTGTAACTAAAAAGGCCCCCCTTGATCCGCTCTATACCACAACTTCTATGAAGGGAAGGACTAGATGATTGAGGCCCCCCCTAAGAATAGGACCAACTTACCAGTTAAGCCGTGTCTCATATAGTTGGCGTAGACTAAGTCAAAACTTGTGAGGACTAGGAAGAGCCAATGCCGAGTGAACTTCCCAGCCTAGAGTAGGATATCCTTCATAGGATTGTTTTCAAAATGAGTCAAGGGGAAAGTGTCCAGTTCCCGTTTGCAGGTTTGCCCTTTTGCTTGCATCAAAGAGTTGTGCTTTACTTTAAGTTCCATCTATCCTATTTACACATAATCTGTGATTAACCCCTAGGGAAAAGCAACTCTGTTGCTTACACATTTGATCATACCCAATCCTTAAGGCTTTCCAACCCTACAAGGGCATGCAAGCATACATTGATGGCTCCGTCATGTAAATATGTACAGATAAAATTTGTGACAAGTAGCCGAAACTCCGCACCAAGGAGGACATTGCCAAGAGTCCAAGATCCTCTCTAAAAAGGCAAGGTCATCTAGAATGAAGCCTCTTCATTGTAAATTTGAATTTTCTTGTATTGTAAAAGGCCCACCATTGGAGCCATTGTTTATAGCCCATGTTTTAGGGGCATTGTAAAAAGCCAAGTTTTGTAAAAGCATTGATTTCTTCGTAATCAAAAGAGAAGGGTCCATCCCACAATTTCAAGCATGATATGAAAGTTCCGGTTACTTGCCAAGCTTGTGCATTAATTCTGCATCACTATAGAAACTCACCATGATAAAAACCTGCTCAAGGGTTCCAGCCAATATTTTCGAAAATGATAGGTGCATTTTTAAAAACAAGAACCAAAACTAACTTCGTATTTGTTTTTTGTTTCCACATTGTCAAATTTTCAAATGTACCTCACTTCTTTCCCATCCTATTCTTTTCCTTTCCATGATTATAAAGAGAAAAGATTGCTTAAAGGAAATAGTCCAACTTACTATCACACCATGATCCTATCATCACTAGGTCTCGTGCTAAAGAGATGTCTACTAGTGGTCCTTCCCTCATCGAGGAAAACATTCATGAGATCGCTCTCTAGAGAGAGCAAAAGGCAGAAATGATGCGCATGATGCAACAATTGGTTGTAGAAGTGAATCAAGATTCATCTAGTCCCACTCCAGAGGGCTCTGTGCCCCAGTTTGAAAATGAAACCCAGCTGCCACCAGATCAAAATCAAGGCCAAACCACACCGCCATTCGTCCCATAAGGGGTTGACCAAGAATTGAATCCTCTTAAGGATAAGACCTTAGAGTCTGGTTACGGGCAGGTCAAAAGTCAAATGGAGACCTTAACTGAAAAAATCCATATCATAGAGGGCTCTGCCGCCGGAGGAAGCATCAATCTGAATAGCCTGACCAATTTTCCTTAGGTCATTATGCCTCCCAAGTTCAAGGCACCCGAATTCGTCAAGTATATGGCATTTGTGATCCTTGTGCCCATCTGCACATATTTTATAGGAAGATGGCACCCTATGGAGACAATCATCCTTTGCTTTGCCAGATTTTCCCTGATATCTTAATTAGCCTTGCAACTACATGGTATATGAGATTGGAAAAGACCTCAAGTTGGAGAGAGATGGCCAATGCATTCTTGAAGTATTATTGGTTCAATACTAAGATAGCTCCCGACTGCACAGTTCTTCAAAGGATAGAAAATATTCTTGAAGTATTACTGGCCATTGCATCCTTACTATGAGAAGATAATCAGTGCCCAAGTCAGTCACTTTGCAAGCCTGATTCTTATTGGGGAGCATATTAATGAGGGTATTATGAGTAAGAAAAAGCCAACCGGCCACAAAAGGAAGGAAGCCGATGTTCATATGATTGACAAAGCACCTAAAGGACCAAGGGGTGTTATTTCTAGTTATATAGCCCTAAATGCCCAGCCTTATCAGCAACAGGTTCAGCCAGCGTAGGCACCTTACCGAGCATTTACCAGAGGGGAAGGCCTAATAACCTCGATATCCCAAGGCAGAGCCATGAAAATTCTCTCCGTTACCCATGCCCCTGGTAGAGCTCTATGCTTATCTGTTAGAAAAGAAGCTAGTGACTCCAATATTCGTAAAACCTAGAGACGGTTCTCCTCTGCTCGGTTTTGAACCATCCAAGAAATGTAAGCACCATTTTGAGGTAGAAGGGCACACTTTGGAAGAATGCATGCATTTAAGACATTGAATCCAAGATCTTATCGACAAAAAGTTAGTACAATTCGACAACATGGCCGGGCCAAATGTCATCACCAATCCCTTGCCTCCTCATCCAAAAGGGAACGTGAATGCTATCTCTACAGTGGAGGAGAGGATCCTAGATTTCTTGTCCCCCTTTCTCCCTTGGAAAGCTACGTTATGGGCTTTAGCCCGAGAAAGTCACTTCGTTCTGGAGAACATAAGAGCACCAAGTTTTGACTAAGAAGTCTACTTATTTTGTGATAGTAAGGACAAGCATACCCTATTCAATTGTAGAGTGCTCAGGGCATAAGTTCAAAGTTTAGCTGATCGTGGCCTTATTTGGATTGAAAGAGAGATCATTCAAAGGAATGATTGCATGGCAGCCAACCTATGCCCTCCAAATACCCAAGCGGGAACTAGCCACAACGCTATGACAATAAGGATCAAGGAAAGAATGGGACAAGTACTTACAAGAGCACCTTTGTAAGGTTCTTCCAAGGATGAGGACGCCAGCTCCTCTGACTTCGGTCATTATTGAAGAGATTATAGAATCACCCGTGGATTCAGGAGTTCTAGCTCCAAAGAAGGAAAAAACCCCGTCAGCCATTAAGGGTTTTGCTCCTTTGATCTTATCTTTACTTGGATTGCCAAGCCATCTCCAAGATTTGTCCAAAAGGGAACCCTTGTTGTCCCCGCTAAAGCCTATCCAATGAATCTCTAGGGCTCCTATCCCAAAAGCTTTAGAAGCTGCTTTGCCCAGTCTAGTCATCATTGGTCCAAAGATGTCCTTACTGGCAGCAAATCTGTAGACTCAAGAAAGCGTGGTCATCTATATACCGAAGCCCTTCCCTTACAAAGATAGCCATCGTGTCTCTTGGAAGTACAATGTGACTTTGATCTCTACTCAAACTAGAAAGGAAGAGGTTTACTCTAATATCTCTTCAGGTCTATCCGGACTTATCAGGAGTGGTCGATGTTATACTTTTGAGGAAATAGAAAAGAGAAGGAAAGAGTTGGCAAGAGCATTAGCCAAACCAGTTAGGAATAAGGTCACCACTAAAGAAGCTAAGGAATTCTTAAAAACCATCCAAGAGGCCGATTATAGTGTGATTCATTAGTTGAATAAATCTCAAGCTCATATTTCTATTTTAGCCCCATTGCTATCTTCTAAGGTCCATCATGAGGCTCTATTGAAGGTATTGAAGGAAACACATGTTCCTACTGGTATTACAGACTACTCCTTCGAGGGTATGGAATCATTGGTGTTGGCCACCAACCAAGTCTCAATTTTAGATTATGAGTTGCCTCTAGAAGGAAGAGATCATACCATGGCCATTGTATTGTGGTCAAGTCTGAAGATATGATTGTCGCAAGGGTATTAATCGACAATTGATCAACCTTGAATATTTGCCTGATGGCCACTCTTGAGTGCCTGAAGGTGGATATGTCTCTTATTCGACCTAGCACCATGATTATCAAAGCCTTTAATGGCATGCATCGCCAAGTGCAAGGCGAAATCGAGCTAATGATTGAGATTGACCCTAGATCCTTTAGGGTCAACTTCCAAGTGATTAAAGTGGACTCTCCATACAACATGCTTTTGGAGGCCCTGGTTGCATACAACAAGTGCAGTCGCTTCTACCCTCCATCAGAGACTCAAGTTCATCTCTGAGAATCAATTGATCACCATTATGGCTAAAGAGCCCATAACTATTGTTAAACATACTTTTACAATTTTTTGTTAAACATGAGTTAACAAATTATGTTTAACAACTATCTTCCATGAAAAATCTATACCCTACATCAATGCTAATACTTTTCCAGAAGCATCCTTCCATAGCTTCGAGCTAGTTTCCATGATTTATAATGCTTTAGAGCCTGAGTCCGGTTGGATTGCAACAATTATGATGGTCGCAAAGGAGATGCTCAAGTTTGGGTAAAAGTTAGGCCAAAGCCTTGAAGCCATAGGACATGGGAGCCTTACTCTCATTGAACTCTCAGATAACAGAGGAAGATTCGATTTAGGGTATGAACCCACTCATGAAGAACTCTTTCAAGCTTCCAAAGGAAAGAAAAGGAAGTGTAACACTTCAAGGATGTCTATTCCCCATATCAGGACCACTTTTCTGGCTCTAGCCAAGTTCATTATGCCAAAACCTTTCAAGGAGTTGGAAGACAAGGAGCCTAATCTGGCTTGAATAATTTGGCTTTGTCCTGAAGAGTTCTCTGTGAATTCTTCTGAAGATGATCTGACTTCTACCATCCAAATAGGGATGCCAAGCGAGATGGCAAGCCTTTGGACCATCAAGCCTTGCTTTATGGTTGCACCAGCTAAGTAAGGAGTATTCCATCATCGAGTGATTGGCCTTCCTAATCACCCAAGAGGGTTGGAATAGCATATTTAGTTTATTTTGCATGCTTATTTCATTTTCTGCTTTCTTTGTATTTCCTGTTCATTCCCCCAATTTGTTTTCCCAAAAACAACAAAAAACAACATTTCCCTTTTATCATTATCATGCATGAACTTTATTTTTCCCCTACCAATAATCCATTAATGAAATATCCAGCGTATTATTCAGGAAGATTCTTGCATCTCTCTTTATTTGCTTTCCTATGAATATGTGTGTGCAAATTATTTTATGTTTCTCTGTATATGTTCTGCTCTATAGGATCTATTCTAATTCCTAAGTGAGTACATTGTCCCTTTGCCATAACGAGGGTGTGGATGATGTAAATGACAAAATAGATTTGGATCATGATGTTGAAGGATTGGAAGAGGTCCCGAACTTACCTCAGGACATCCTAGAAGCTTTGAATAGAGAGAGTGATCTGGCCAAGCCCAATATAGAAGAAACAAAGAGCTCTGTTGAAGGAATTCAAGGAAATCTTCGCTTGGTCTTATTAAGATATGCCAGGATTGGATATTGAGATCATTGTCCACAAGATTCCAGTTAAATCATGCCCCCCAGTGCAGTAGGCTCTCTAAAGGATGAAATCAAAGATTATCCTAAAAATCAAAGAAAAAGTAGAAAATCAATTGAAAGCCGGTTTTCTTGCTGCCATAGCCTACTCTTATTGCGTTACAAACATTGTTCCTGTGCCAAAGAAAGACGGGAAGGTACGCATGTGCATCGATTATAGAGATTTGAATCAGGCCAGCCCGAAGGATAATTTTCCAATGCCACATATCGACACCCTGATTGATAACACTGTGACCAACATGTTCTTCCCTTTTGTGGATGGGTTCTCGGATTAGAATCATATCAAAATGGCTGAAGAGGACAAAGCCAAGACAGCATTCACCACCTATTGGGGGACTTATACTTACAATGTCATGCCATTTGGCTTAAAGAATGTTGTGGTGACCTACCAACGAGCCATGTTGACCCTGTTCCATGATATGATGCACAAGGAGATCGAAGTCTACATGGATGATATGATTGCCAAGTCATGCACTCCTATAGATCATTTGATAGATTTGAGAAAGCTATTCAAGCGCCTTGTCAAGTACAGGTTAAAGCTTAACCTTAAAAAGTGTGTCTTCGGAGCCAGTTTAGGGAAATTTCTTAGCTTCATAGTCAGCCAACGAGGAATAAAAGTGGACCTAACAAAAGTCTAGGCCATCAAGGACATGCCTCGCCAAAAACTGAGAAACAAGTTCGAAGCTTCTTAGGAAGGATCAATTACATAGCTTGCTTTATAGCATAGTTGACTACCACGTGCGATCCCTTGTTCAAGCTCTTAAAGAAGGATACAAGGATAGAACGGACAGATGAGTGTTAAAGGGCCTTTGACAGGATTAAGCAGTATTTGTTGAACCCTCCTATTCTAGTTCCCCTAACATCAGGAAATCCGTTGATTCTCTACCTAACGGTGCAAAAGACATCCATGGGTTGCATGTTAGGCCAGCTAAATGAATCCGATCAAAAAGAGAAGGCAATTTACTACTTGAGTATGAAGTTCACCAGCTGTGAGATTAATTACATCGCCATCGAAAAAAACATGTTGCGCCCCAGCATAGGCCTCACGTAAGTTGCGGCAGGACATGCTCTACTTCACCACGCGGTTGATTTCCCACATGGACCCCATCAAGTACATCTTTGAAAGCTTGCCCTCATAGGGAAGATCTCCTATTGGCAGATGTTGCTATCCGAGTTCAATATTGTGTTCCTGGTACAAAAGGCCATCAAAGGCCAAGCCATAGCCAATTACTTAGCATACCAGCCGCTAAATGATCCAGATTTCTCAGAATCACTCTTCCCAAATAAGGATGTCTTGGCAATAGAGCCAAAACCTAGCAATACAGAACCATGGCGTTGGAGGCTTTATTTCGATGGAGTTGCCAATAGCACTAGAAATAGAGTTGGAGCAGTTCTAGTGTCCCTAAAGGGCTAGTAAATCCCTGTTTTAGTCAAACTAAATTTTGATTATACGAACAATGTCATGGAGTATGAGGCTTGCATAGTGGGCCTACAAGTCGCCTTGGAGTTTGGCACATATGATCTAAGCATCTTTTGAGATTCCCTGTTCATCATCTCCCAAAAAGGGGGAAAGTGGTAAGCCCAAGATACCAAGTTGATTCCGTATCAGAAGTGCGCTAGCCACTTAATCCCGAAGTTCCAAAACATAACCTTTGCTTATTTGCCTTGAGCACACAATTAGTTCACAAATGCTTTAGCCACCTCGGCTAGAATGGTTAAATTGGTAAAAGGAGATGAGATGCAACAATTGCATATATAGGTCCACGGTGTGTCGGCCTATTGCATGAATATTGAATAATGCATGAACGTCAAAGCTAAAATCAATGGGAAGCCATGTTACCATGATATCAAGGCTTATATCAAAGGTGGTGAATACATGCCTAGAGCCAGAGACAGTGAGAGGAAATTCATCAGACACATGGCATGCCAGTTTTTCTTGAGTGGGGAGTACAAAAGGAACCATGACACAATTTTGCTTCAATGTATTTATGCCCCCAAGGCTAACCATTTGATGGAAGAGATGCATGAGGGCCTACTTGGAGCCCAAACTAGTGGACCCCTATTAGCCCAAAAAATTATGAGTGCTGGCTACTATTGGCTCACTATGGAAAGCGACTGCATCAAACATATGAGGACGTGCCACTGTTGCCAAGTTTATCAGAATAGGAAGAATGTTCCTCCCCAACCCTTGCACTCTCTAATAGTGCCACGGCTTTTTTCAACCTAAGGAATGGACGTCATCAGACCCGTGATTTCAAAAGCCTTAAATGGGCATTGGTATATCTTGGTGGCCATTGATTACTTCACCAAGTGGGTGGAAGTTGCTTCCTACAAAAGTGTCAACCAAGTTGTGGTGTCCCGATTCTTGATACAAAACATCATTTGCCGCTATGGCGTACCAGGAGATCTTATTACAAATAACAGAAAAAATTTGAATGAGAAAATGATTGAGCAACTTTGCCAACGGTTCAAGATAGAACACTAAAATTTGGTTCCCTACCATCCTCAAATGAATGGTGCAATGGAAGTAGCCAACAAGAACATAAAGGAGATCTTGGTGAAGATGATAGACACCCATAAGGATTGGCACGAGTTCTTGCCATTTTCCTTGTGCACCTATTGCACTTCTGTTCGTACTTCCACAGGTGCAACCTTGTATTCCTTAGTCTACGGCATGGAATCTGTCCTCCCTACAGAGATAGAGATCCTATCTCTCAGGATCTTATCATAGACAGAGCTGTCAGAAACCAAATAGGCCTATTCCTGATATGAGCAACTAAACATGATAGACGAGAAGCGCATGACCACAATATGCCATGGACAGTTGTACCAACACCGCGTTGAGCGAGCATTCAACAAGAAAGTTAGACCTCAAGTCTTTAAAAAAGGCAACCTAGTCTTGAAAAAGCACAACCAGGCCATGCCTGATTATAGAGGAAATTTTGCCCGACCAACGAGGTTCCATATGTGGTGAAGAAGGCCTTCTCCGAAGGATCCTTGATCCTAGTTGACATGGATGGGCACCAATTTTGATACTGTCATACAATACTTTGCATGAGGGGGCCTCCAAGTGCAACCTCTTTTTCTACATTCAAAAAAACAAGAAAACAAAGAAAAAAGTAAAAAAGCAAAAAATTAAAATACAAAAATATGAAAAGGTAGATTGAAAGCGTAAAAGAGTGATCCACACAAAAAGAGAGCAAAAGAGAGAGTGTGAAGGAGCCTGCTAGATTGAAAACCCAAAAGGGTGGTCTAGGAAAAAATTTAGGCAATAAAAAATGTCAGTTGAATTACGTGATGACCTGATCCTTCCTAGTGAAGGTATGTAGGCAGCCAACCCTGGGCTGATCATATTTTAGAAGAAAAATCTGTCAGTTGAATCTGCTTAGGTTTATAATCAACGCGCATGCCCTTTATCGTTTGTTCAAAGATTTTATGGCGCACGCTAGTGAAATGTGTAACCTAATGGGAATAGGAAAGATCTATCTAGAACAAGATGTATCCTTTGGAACCTGAGATATTGATATGCATAGACTTACATTTACCATTTTTATTTGTATGATCTTGCATTTTCAAAGCATTTGCGCACATATTCATTAAACATGCCTGTTTTGTGCCTTTCTAATCCTTTCATGCATTCATCATTATGCATCCAAACATAAATCTCATAAATGTAAATATCCCTTGAATTAATATATGCAAAAACACCTCTGTTTCCACCTTCTTTTCATTTTTAAGCATGCTTGACAAACTAGACTATGGTTTGAAAACCCAAAAAATGGGAGGTTGTACGCAATTGCCTAGCATTCTATGACAGACCTTTACATACATGGTGGAATACTAACTACATAGCTCATGTGCAGAAATGAAAAGAAACATAAAAGACTCCAGCAAATCAAACATGACATAAATGGTCTGACACCACCTTGTATAGCACGCTAAAGCCAGTGAGAAGAATCAGATCATTCAAGGAATGGGTACGAAGCAACCCTGCAGCATCAAACCCCAGATCTCTAGCATTCTTGCTAAGTCATCCATATGAATGTTGAAGGCAAAGCAGCTCCCTCTCTAGACTGGGACTCGAGGTGCAACTCTGCCTTTCTGTATCAAGTAGAACCTGCAATGTGCTAACCTTAGCAGTAGTGACTCTTATTGCCTCCTTCTGCTTGGTTACCTCAGCCTAGAGATGATGAAACACCAAATGTGGCTTACTGGGCTCATCAACTGACACATACTCAAGACTTAAAGTAGAGTCAATGTAAGACTTAGCCTGTAATAGCCTCATCGCTAAATCATCAACCCTATTACTCACCTCGGCACGATTAGCCTCTTGTATGGCCCTCTCCTCATCTCTCATTTAGCTTAAGACAGTGAATCTCTGAGTAGGATCTGTCAGCCTACTTTCTAAGCTAGTGACTCGAGATCTCAACTAAGTGCACGCAGCTTCTGTGGCTGAAGGGAACTAACCTCTCTGCGTAAAGTGTGGTGAACTCAACCTCGTATGTGCTCCCCATCTCATCAAAGTCCTCCATAGTGGGATCAAAGATCTCCTTACTGCAATTCTTGTCCCTGATAGCCTCTGGCAGGCACTCTCTTAGGTCCCTAAAAGTACTCTTAACTCTTACCTCAAACTCTAGTGTGTAATCCCTCAATATATCAGCCGAAAAGTGAGGGTCAAGTGGATCTAAAACTGATAGATTGATGATGAAACACAGATCCTTGGTGGCCCTCCATTCTCTAAACTTGGTGGAAGACCACTTATAATCCTTGGACAGATAGGGTAATCAATAGTTGAGTTGCGCTCCCTCCAAAAGTTAAAAGCGCTATCTATGATGACTGTGTCAATATCTTGGAGACCATACTCACAAGTGATGACAGAAAGATCGCTGAGTCGAGGAACATGTTGGGTACCCCCAAATTGCCTCATGGCCATACCCAAATAGTACCCCGTACAACCCCAGATGCCCACCAAAGGGACGCCAAGTAAACTAACACAATAGGTCCAACCCTGCCACCTAGTGACTTGACTCTCCATACCCAGTCAGTGGGACTCAAGCTAAACAAATACCTCAACCAAGTAGCGGTATCCTAGTAAAAGGAAGATCCAAGGGCTACAGTGATCTTAACTCTATTTTTCCTCAAGAACTCCACGAGCTGTGCCCTAGATATCACACTCAAACAACTACAAAACCAAAGCTGTAACAATTTTATAGAATAGCCAAGCCTACCACTACCCATCTCACGACACATAGAAAGAGATCAAATAGTCTCAAAAAGTAAAGAGGGAATAAATGAAGTGCTATGAGGCAAAGTGCTCACTAGGGGTAGAACTAAAAAGCTGATAGAACTCGATTGAAAAGGGAATAACATTGAGCCAAAGACGGCAACCATGAAGGCCTGGTGCCTGTAGAAGGTCCAATGCTCATCCAAGTCCACAAAATCTCCTCGGTATGCAGCAAGGCACTCAACCAAGCCAAACCAATAGATCATAAAATCTCAGGGGATGCTACCTCCCAAACCACTCCCATATCAAGAAAAAACATCCACTATAGGCGTCTTTAGGCCTAATAGCTTTGCCAACCGCTTATGAAAGTGAGGTCAAGTTGGTGGTCGATAAACTTGACTTATATGGGTAGGGACCAAGTCCACATCTCCAATGGTGATGCACCTCAAAGCGAAATCCCAATAAGTAACTATGGCCTCTAGTAATTACCAATCTAAAGGAATGCGAAATAGTGAAGTTAACTATGGCCTCTCCAAGGAACTACTTGATGTAGGCTTGATCCTTGGAAGAGAATGAAGTCCACCATCTCATGAGCTCCCTCTCATGAAAAGTCCGCCTCTCAAGCTCCACAACTGTGTCATAAGACTTGAACCCAAGAGCATCCATGCTTAGATCCGAAAGAACGTAGTGTTCTAATGCCGATCCGCACAAGAAAGTGTAAGAAAATGGTGTTTCCAAGTGTTTTCCATGAAGAAAATGGGTAGGAGAAGACCCAAAAAATCGTAGACCAAAATATGGGAGGTCTGGGAGGAGCTTAGACCGTTATGCACGCTTTTTAAGGCCAGCAGACCTTTAGTGGCCTCCGGCCCTAGACGGTGCACACTAAGTGGCCATTGGGCCTCAAGACATGTGCCAAAGCTTTTTAAGCCCCTAACACAACTCCATATGTTTCTGACCATCAAAATTTGAAAAACTAGAAGTTTTGACCAACTTTAGAGCAAAGATTCCCTCGGTTTTCATGATAACAGTGGTGCACGAGCGGTTCAGAAGCAAACCAATCCATTCAGGAATTTTTTACACAAACCGAGACCACACAATACCTACATTGGGGTAGTTTATTTTTGCGCATCTCATCCGTCATTTCGGAATATCTTGAACTTCATTATCGAAACCTGATTAACCCAGCTTAAGGGTCAGTTCAGCCCCCATCATCAAGACATATAATGGGACAATGCCAAGTCCATTCCCAATCACTAATAGCAATCCATCTAGCATGGTATGAAGATCGCAACGATCAGTTCCTATACGAAACCTTTTTTAAAGCACCGATCGACTTAGTTGATTGTCGGGTCAGTCAGTGCATTTTGCAACATAGTGAGTCCAAGAAAATCCCTCTTGGGGAAGTCCGTAATCATAATCAGGGTCGTCAAGAAACCTATATTGTCTAATGCAATTACAATCCCGTTTCAAGTCAATTGATTAGTTTGGAACCACACAAAATCCAAATTGGGGCAATCTATTTTGCACGGTTCGGCCCACTTTCGTGAATTAATATTCTTAAGATCGAAACTTTTGGTACAGTGACATGTCCGTCCTGTTGGGAACATTTCCTCTCATGTTAAGAATCGCATAAAACCTACACTAGGGCATTTTTATTTTATGCGGTCTCTCCCCTTTCCACATCCCTCAACAGGTCAATCAATGTCAAATTTTATCAGTGAACTCATGGAAATACAATACAAGGCAAATGAAACAATGTGCGAATAACAACAGTGGTGCAATAGGCTTATAAGTGCTAAATTGCTACTGGCATACATACATCTGAGCCTACTAAAAGGCAATATCCATACATACATCTGAGTCTCCTAAGAGGCGACATCAAGAAACATACATCTGAGCCTACCAAGAGGCAATGTCATACATACATCTGAGCCTACCAACAGACGACACCAAGAAACATACATCTGAGCCTACTATGAGACAATGGCATATATACATTTAAGCCTACCAAAAGGCGATATTAGGAAACTTACATTTGAGCCCACCAAGAGGCAAAATCAAAATATAGTCCAGGCCCACGATGGGGAAATCATACATACATGACCTAAAGCCTACCAAGAGGCAATATCAAAATACAGTATATGCCCACGATAGGGCAATCATACATACTTGTCCAAAAGCCTATCAAGCGGCAGTATCAGAATATAGTTTAGGCCCATGATGGGGCAATCATATATGCATGTCAGGAAGCCTACCAAGAGGCAAAATCAAAATACAGTCCTGGCCCACAATGGGGCAATCATACATACATGTCTAGAGCCCACCAAGAGGCAATATCAAAATATAGTTTGGGCCCACTATAGGGCAATATAATACATACATATCTAGTCCACCATGGGGCAATGTCTGAAAGAGTACAAGGAAATGAATACATGCCCACATAGGGGCTACAACATAAAGATACAACAACAATGGCTAATTTAAGGAGAATTATCATCTCTAACAATGTCATCAACAAAGTGCCTAGCAGTGCCGTCATTAGCACCATCACTTGTAGCTGGACTAGAAGAAGGGCTGGCTCACCCAGCCAAAGAACCTAGGACCTATCCTAGAGTTTGAAATGAAGCCTGCCCTGGTAGAGGCCCCGTGCCTAGTCTGAAATGGGAGCAAATCCCTATCCACCAGCAGGACCTAGAGGAACTAGCATGTACTCAGTCTCATGTCTTTGAATAGGAGGATCTCTGCCAGGAATGTAGGGTGCTAGAGGCACGGACATCCCCTGTCCCCTCATCTCACCAATCAAGAAGCCAATATACCCCTGAAGCAAGTCTGCCTCAGCAATATGCTGGCTCCTCTCTCTTTCCATGGCAACAGCCTGATTCTCTCGCTCTCTTTGCCATAGCTCTCTCTCCTGAGCCAATGCTCTAACAATATCCTTCTACATGTACCCCTCCCTAATGACAATAGCACTCTCAAGATCTCGAACTTGAGCCTGTAGGGCCTCTACGTTTGATCCTAAACGGGCTTCCAAAGCCCTCTGGATGTGTGCAATTCCCCCGAGCACACTGCCTTCACTCACAGGGTAGTCATCAATGATAGGTCCAGCCGATGATGCCAAAAACCAATTAGCATAATGATGCAACGTAGGCATGTAGAAGCAAAATCTATTACACACATTACTATAACTCTTCCACGAAACTTAAGTTCTACAAGAACACTAGGCTAGTATGCAAAATAATATAGAAAACCTCTCTAGAAAACTTTTATTAATAAACATATAATATTAAACCACCACCCTATAAAGAGTATATATAGGAATAGAAGTTATCCTACCCCTTTTAAGAAAAGAATTAATAAACCTACTTCTACTTGATAAGGAAAAATAATTTAACTAGGAAAAGAAAAATAATTAAAATCCCAATTCAACTAGGAAAAGGATTTTAATTCAAAGTAATAGAGTAATAAATCCTAATTCAAATGAAGGAAAAAAAAAAAAAAAAAACTCTTTATTCTTTATAACATGATTTGCATCATCCTCCCTGGGTTGGAAGAAACTCGTCCTCGAGTTTGGAGTCTGGATTGGAATTCTCTCCCTGATATGGAACAGGATGCTTAACAATAAAGATGTCAAAACTGCCCAAACAAAATCACCAATCTCAAATTCAACTACTAGACGTTTCTTGTTAGCGGCTTGTTTGTACTTAGCAGAAGTATATTGTAAGTGCTTAGCAGTAGCCATATGAATTTCTTGAATTTGTGTGATTAAATCCTTAGCTTTCACATTGACATGCTTCAAGTCAAAGATAGGAGAAAATCAAGTGATGCACGTGGGTTGTAGCCATAAGTAATAACAAAGGGACTGAATCCAGTGCTACGATTAACAGAATGATTGTAAGCAACTTCTGCTTGGTACAAGCACTGATCCCACAATTTAAGATGATCACTCACTAAGCTTCAAAGTAAATTACCCAAGGAACGGTTTACCAGTTCTGTTTGACCATTGGTTTGAGGATGATAGGCACTACTGAAATTAAGTGTGGTATTGGCCAAATGCCATAAGCAACACCAAAAGTGATTAAGAAAATGCACATCACAATCTAAAACAATTGATTGTGACAAGCCATGGTGGCGATAGACCCCTCTAAAGTAAAGCTGAGCAACATTAACTGCATCTGAGGTTTTCTTGCAAGTAATAAAGTGGGCCATTTTGGAAAACCGGTCCACAACAACAAAAATTGAATCGTTACCTCATTGTGTATGTGGTAATCCTAAGATAAAATCCATACTGACATGAATCCATGGCTGGTCTGGTATGGGAAGCGGCATATATAGGCCAGAATTGGTTGTAGTGCCCTTGGAAACTTGACAAATACGACACCTCTTAACAAACTTGGTAATCTTCTTTCACATGGTTGGCCAAAAATAAGAGTCTATCACAAGCTTCATGGTTTTATCACGTCCCATATGGCCTTCATTATGTAGCTCTTGAATAATCCTTAAGCGTAGGCTAGTATCAGGTATGCATGGTTGATTCCCTTTAAAAAGGAAACCATCGTGTATAAGGAAGTCAAACTGCTTTCTTGTTGCCACATCATTCAGTATAGGGCCAAAGTATGGGTCACAAGAAAGCAACTCATGAAATAAATCAAACCCAAGAACTTTGGTTTGCATTGTGATAAGCAAAGAGGCCCATCAACTAAGAGCATCTGTCACTCTATTCAATGCCTGCATTTATGCTTGACAACAAAAGAAAATTGTTGAATATAAACAGCCCAAATTGCATGCCGAGATGAGAGCTTGTATTGGCTATTGATATGCTTCAAAGCATCATGATCAGAATAGAGGACAAACTCATGATAGGCTAAATAAGAACTTTAATGATTCAAAGTACAAATAATTGCATAAAATTCCAAATCATAAGTGCTGTAATTCAATTTTGACCCACTTAACTTCTCACTAAAGTAGGCCACCGGTTTGCCATTTTGACTAAGAATAGCTCCAACCTTGGATGCATCACAATATAACTTAAATGGTTGAGAGAAATCAAGAAGAGCTAGAATAGGCGTTGTAGTAAGCTTTTCCTTGATCTGATGAAACGCCTTTGTGGTTTCAGTTGTCCAAAAAAACTTAGCAGCCTTCATGCAATTTGTAATCGGTGCCATAATGGTGCTAAAGTCAAGGATAAGCCGTTGGTAGAATAACAACACCTATGGAAACTATGGACCTCATGGACTGTGGTTGGTATTGGCCATTGTTTAATAGCAGTAACCTTTGATTCATCAACTGATAATCCATCCTTAGACACCACATAACCATGAAATAAAACACTATTTGTCATAAAAGAACATTTGGCTATGGTAGTATAAAATTTCTCTCTACGTAGAACTATGAGATTGTAGGAAATATGCATAAACGCAACGGAAAAATTAATGAATCTACTTCATTCAGAATTGATAACATGCATTAAGTAAATTTCAGAATATAGAACAAAAGAGTGTACCTTGATGCGGTGAATTTCAAAACAAAGATCGAGCAGTTGGGAATACTTTTAATCTTCATTCCAATTCCACTAACGCCCAAAAAGTGTGGACTCTCAATCGGTCATAAAGGGATTAGAGAGTGACTTACACTAACTTACACACCATTTCACAATGATGTTTCTCATATATAAAATTCTGTACGTTTTTCCCTTTGTATCTAAAAAATTATCTAATTGGGCTGGCCTTTTAGGCCTTTCCAATTGGGCTTAAGTGTGTGGCTTGGAGTGGGACCAAAAGGAACCAATAAGACACTAGCTCCAATGGGCCTTTGGCTTTTCTGTCAACTCTTGACAAGTCCAAAATTACCATTAACTATATTTAATACTACTATATAAATATAGTTGCACTCTAGGTCTTATCTATAAATTATATCCCAAGACTTTATTATACATGCAACCCCTTCATAAAATATTCGTAGTAATTCAAAGTCATGAATATAAACTGTCACTTTGAAAATTACTACATCTTAATCCTTGAGTACCCGGTTTAATCCTTTTAAGTTATTCACCATATATTTATGAAATTCAATTTCATAAATATATACTTTAGTAATTTCTTACCAAAGTGGTTAGGCCTAACTCTTTGAATAACTAAACCCATTAAACTTATCTCAAGGGAATATTTTACATCTCCATTAAGAGACTATGAATTCCATCTTGAGAATATATGTTCCATCAACACTAAATGTGGTTGCCCAACATACTGAGGTTTTGACTGTTACTTTAGATCTCACTCCTGATATATCAAAGCAACCTACACTTCATGATCAGGTCCATTATTCTCTCAGGATTAAGAGTTCATGTAAATACAAGTCATAAAATTTATTATTCAATTGACAGTCATTAGGAGAATAATAAATCTCATAGCGATCCAGTTCAATATGTCTTAACTCTTAAAACATATCAACATATCAACTAGAAGTCTCCACTTCTATGATCAAGACAAATCATCTTAGTTGATATGTTATAGTCTTCGCAGATGAAATGCCCAATTTCATCACCGACTATGAACTAAAATTCTGAGTTTACAAAGAACTTGTGACTTATATCTTCTGTGACTAAATCACATACTATGCATCTCATGGACTATATGATAATGTCTGAATATTCATGTTATCATTATTTTCGATAATAATAAAACAACTTTATTAATTACAATATTAAGTCATACATCATGTCATACATAATGTCATACATAATATCATACATAACATCATACAATAGGATTCTAGGGCACTAATCCCAACAATCTCCCACTTGCCCTAAAGACTATTGTGCACTAATCTAACTCCCATTTCCTCCAAATGTGACTCGAAGGTCCTTTAAGGCAAGGCTTTGGTAAAGGGATTTGCTAGATTATTTGCACTTTCAATCTTTACTACCACCACATCTCCACAAGCAATAATATCTCTAATGATGTGGTACTTTCTCTCAATGTGCTTTCCTTTCTTATGATTCCTTGGATCTTTTGATTGTGCAACTGCACCACTATTGTCGCAAAACAATGTGATGGGAACTTGTTCCATTCTCATTACACCAAGGTCAGAAAGGAATTTCTTGAGCCATACAACTTCTTTTGCTGCTTCACAAGCAGCAACATATTCTGCTTCCATGGTGGAGTCCGCAATATAAGATTGCTTAACACTCCTCCATGATATGGCTCCACCTCCCAAGGTGAAAACACATCCTGATGTGGACTTTCTGAAATCTAGATCCGATTGAAAACCTGAATCTGTATAACCAATGGGAATCAAATCCTCAGAACGGTAAACAAGCATATAATCTCTTGTTCTCCGTAGATACTTGAGAATATTCTTTACAACTTGCCAATGTTTTGGTCCTGGATTTGATTGATATCGGCTAACCATGCCAACTGAATAACAAATATCTGGCCTAGTACAAAGCATGGCATACATGAGACTTCCTACTGCAGAAGCATAAGGAACTTGTCTCATTATATCTACTTCCTCTTGAGTCTTAGGCCTTTGGTCATCAGACAGAGGAATTCCATGTCTGAAAGGAAGTAATCCTTTCTTGGAGTTTTGTATGCTAAACCGTTCTAGAACCTTATCTATATATCCAGCTTGTGATAAGCCTAACATCTTATTCTTGCGATCTCGCCAAAGCTTGATCCCTAGAATAAAATTAGCCTCACCCAAGTCCTTCATATCAAATTGGATTGACAACCAAACCTTTATAGATGACATTACCCCTACATCATTTCCAATGAGTAGAATATCATCTACATAAAGGACTAGGAACATTACTACTTTATCTTGATGTCTTTTGTACACACATGGTTCATCAAGATTTTGTTCAAAACCAAATGACTTGATTGCTTAATCAAATCTGATGTTCCATGAGATGCTTGCTTAAGTCCATAAATAGACATTTTCAACTTACATACCATATGCTCTTAGTTCTTATTTATGAAACCTTCCAGTTGCATCATATAGATTTCCTCTTCAAGATTGCCATTTAGAAAAGCAGTCTTGACATCCATTTGCAAAATCTCATAATCATAATGAGCAGCAATGAATGAGAGAATTCTGATAGATTTAAGCATTGCTACTGGTGAAAAGGTTTCTTCATAATCAATACCTTCTTTTTGAGTATACCCTTTCGCCACTAGCCTTACTTTAAAGGTTTCAACCTTTCCATCTATCCCTCTCTTCCTCTTGTAAACCCATTTGCAACCAACAGGTTTAATGTCGTTAGGTGCCTGTACAAGATCCCAAACTTGATTGGAATATATGGAATCTAATTCAGATTTCATAACTTTTACCCAATAATGCGCATCTATATCATTCATTGCTTCTTTGTAACTGTAAGGATCGGTTTCGGCCTCTTCTGAAATAGCTTCATAAGTTTCTCCCAGACCTATAAACCTTATAGGTGGCCTAACATTCCTCCCACTACGACGAGGCACCGGTGTACTAGACATCTCATGAGTAGTATCTTGTGGTGTATCCAATACATCCACATCATCCCTAGTTTCATCTATTGGTTGTTCAACTCCAGGTTCATTCATTTCAGCTAAAAAAACTTTATTTCTAGGATCAAAATTATTCATATAATCATCTTCCAAAAATTTGGCATGTGTGCTAACAAACACTTTGTTATCTTTATGATTATAGAATAAATAACCCTTTGTTTCTTTTGAATACCTTAAAAACATGCATACTTCGGTTTTAGATTCCAACTTATCAGACTTCCTTTTCAACACATGTGCTAGACATCCCCAAATGTGGAGATATTTCATACTAGGCTTACGCCTACTCCACAGTTCCTTAGGTGTGTTGGGAACAGATTTTGACGGAACTAAATTCAAAATATGCATTGTAGTTTTTAGTGCATATCCCAAAAAAAAAAAAAAAAAAAAAAAAAAAAAAAAAAAAAAAAAAACCATAATTCGTAAAAAATAGTAAGCATTAAGAATAAGAATTAAACACTCAATCATGGAAATATTAAAAATAAAATAATTCAGAATATAAATTGTGTGTTCATTGCTAGACTACATCAACGCTCTAGAAAATAAAATTTAGTTCATAATAAAACTGAAAAGAAAACAAATAAAACTTATGTCTTTCATCTGATGGTTGATCAACATGAAGCTCTCGCCTTTGCCCTCAGATCCTCCTCTTCAGAAAGACTCCTAAAAGAAAAATCTTCAATGCGGCAGCCCCCTTTTCCTCCCAGGTTTTCTCTCCTTTTTTTTCTTTTTACCCTAAAGAGCCATTAAATAGGTCAAGGAATCCTATTCCCGTTTGGAGAAAATCCCAGATTTTTAGGCTTCACTTAACTGACAATTTTGGCCCATTTAACGTCAGAATTCAGACTTTTGGTAAACTACAAAGTTGTAGCCCTTTAAGTTAACTTTCCAGCCCAACTTGAATTATCTCGATTGGATATCTGAGCCCAAAGTTATGCTGAAAATACTAACTGATGTGCAGGCTGGAATCCTAATCCGAATTGGACTTGGATTTTGTACAAAATTCTTTTGATTCCTTGCTCTTCTCATTCCTTCAAAGCACAAATGAATAGATAAATATAAATAAAAAAAAAATCAAATCAAATCAAAAGAAATAATGGAAAACTAACAATTTTAATAAATAAGAGGATAATAAAAATCATGTAAAAATTACACTTATCAATTCTGTTTGGATTAATATGACCCAAACGCAAGTGCCAAAGATATGCATCATTAGTAGAAGGAAACTTTATCTTTAATGATTTTACATGAGAGTTATTATCTAATTCAGAATTATATAATTCATGCTTATCAAGAGTTAAAATATAAAGACCATCAACAATATTGCCAGAACAGATAAATATTTTACCCTTCTTTATTACAACATTGTCTTTAAGGATAACACAATATCCGTGTTTGCCTAAATAAGTTGCAGAAATTAAATTCCTACGAACATTAGGTAGATACAAACAGTCTTCCAATATTAAAACTCTAGACTCAAAACATAAATTATAAACACCAACAGCTACAACTGGAATCCTGCTCTTATCAGTCAAAGTAAGAAACAATTCTCCTTCATTAAGTTTTCTGGTCTCCTGGAACCCCTACAAAGAATTGCAGATATGATTAGTACAACCTGAATCCACACACTAGGAATCTGTGGGATTTTGTACCAAACATATTTCAAGGAGGAATGAACTATTCATACCCTTATTTTTGGCAGCCTTGAATTTTGGACAATTCCTCTTCCAATGCCCTTTCTCACCACAATGGAAACATTTTTCCTTTAAGGTTCTTTCCTTTGTCAGCAACCCCTAAGGCAATTTGTTTACCATCTTGCTTGGTGAATTCCTTCTTCTTCTTCTTCTTCTTACCCTTGCCTTTCGACTTAGGTTGAGAAATAGAAGCTTCACTCACATTGGCTTCAACACTAGAAGTACCAAGGATGCCTTCTGCCGCTACCAACTCGTTCATTAATTCAAACAAAGAGTAAATCTTTTTGTTCATATTATAATTGAGTCTGAATTCCTTGAATGATTCCGGTAGTGACTGGAGTATCATATCCACTTGGGATTCTCCATCAATATCGGCACCTAAAACCTCCAATGTATTCAGATTGGAAATCATTGTAAGACAATACTCCCTCACTAAACTATCTTCAGCCATTTTGATATTATAAATTTGCCTCATGGTTTCTTGCCTTGCAGAACGGCCTTGCTCACCAAACATCTCCTTCAGACTTAGCATAATGTCCGAAGCTAGTTCTACATTTGATGCTGTAGAACATTTAAGATACATGCTAGGATGTAGCACTTGGCCATCTCATTAGATTTCTGCTAACGATCATATCATTGTTTTTCCTCAGGAGGAGCATCTAATGAAGGAAAACTACGACATGGTTTAGTAAGCACATATTTGTGCTCTTCAGCAGTGAGAACTATATCCAAATTTCTTTTCCAGTCAACATAGTTGGATCCAGTCAGTTTGTTTTGATTAAGAATAGTAACAAGTGGGCTAAATGATGCCATGAACAAATCTGAAAATAATAAACATGAATATAATAAGTAAACTGGACATTATCTATTTAGCATATAAACATAAAATATGGAACCTTAATAAAACCATAAAATAATATATGCAACGACAACCCAATCCATGTCTATAATTCCTTGGTAGCAAGTTTATTATAAACACATTAATTGATTGAGAACTATTCTCATTATTAGTGCTATCATGATAACTCTTATCAAACACTAATAATATGCCGTATTACCTTTAGCCTCTAAGTAATAATGACATAGCTCCTTTGGGAGGTTAACATTACACTTAGTCTAGTGTACACCATTATCTAGAATCATGTGTAGCCACATTTCATCTCCTTTTATGCTGTTTAAACTTGTAGTACCATGGAATAAAACACCCTCCTTCGGGATCGCGAGGCATATACGCCAAAACAAGGTGCTGTCCACACTACTTTAAACGGGCAAGTTTAATCTTGTAGTACAATGAAGTAAACACCCTCCTTTGGGATCGCGAGACATATACGCCAAGGCGAGGTGCTTGTCCACACTACTTTAAACTGATAATGGAGGCCATGAAATCCAACCCTTGTATCTCTCTCCCACTAGATGTTTTAAAAGAAAGGTTTTTAATTGTTTAATGCATATATAAACTAATTACACATAGCCTTGCACTTTATACATGTAATAAACAAGTGTCAGAATTTTTGGCGACAGGTTTTCGCGACTTGCCCAGTCGCCAGAACCAGTCACGAGTTTTGGCAACTTGTTTTGGCAACTTGCCCAAGTTGCCAGAACCAGTAGCGAGTTTTAGCGACTCACTGGTGACTTGCCCAGTCGCGAGATTCATCCAGAAACTTTGGCGACTCACTGGCGACTTAACTCACGACTCGCCAGTCGCGAAAAAACCCAGAAATAGCCGTTTTTCTGTTTTAACCGTTTTTTACGTTTCTAATGAACAAAACACATTCTTAATGATCAAAAATGATGAGATTAAGATTAAAACTTCAATTTCATTGATGTTAAAGTGTTAAAATTCAATTTTACATGGTCAAAATCAAACTTAAACAACATCATAACATCAAAATCAGTTTTAATCAAACAATAGTTTCAAAAAACTATAATATGCAGAAAAATGACTGCAGAATTTTCACAACTATGAAAATAGTTTTCTCTAATTCTAAAACTCACTAAATATATTATACAGATTTGAAAATGAAGACCACTCTGATACCAATTGTAGGAAATATGCATAAATGCAGCGGAAAAATTAACGGATCTACTTCATTTAGAATTGATAACATGCATTAAGTAAGTTTCAGAATATAGAACAAGAGATTGTACCTTGATACGATGAATTTCAAAACAAAGATCGAAGCACTTGGGAATACTTTTAATCTTCACTCCAATTTCACTAACGCCCAAGAAGTGTGGACTCTCAATCGATCACAAAGGGATTAGAGAGTGACTTACACTAACTTACACACCATTTCATAATGATGTTTCTCATATATAAAATTCTGTACGTTTTTCCCTTTGTATCTAACCAATTATCTAATTGGGCTGGCCTTTTGGGCCTTTCCAATTGGGCTTAAGTGTGGCTTGGAGTGGGACCAAAAGGGACCAATAAGACACTAGCTCCAATAGGCCTTGGACTTTTCTGTCAACTCTTGACAAGTCCAAAGTTACCATTAACAATATTTAATACCACTATATAAATATAGTTGCACTCTAGGCCTTATCTATAAATTATATCCCAATACTTTATTATACATGCAACCCCTTCATAAAATATTCGTAGTAATTCAAAGTCATGAATATAAACTGTCACTTTGAAAATTACTACATCTTAATCCTTGAGTACCCAATTTAATCCTTTTAAGTTATTCACCATATATTTATGAAATCCAATTTCATAAATATATACTTTAGTAATTTCTTACCAAAGTGGCTAGGCCTAACTCTTTGAATAACTGAACTCATTAAACTTATCTTAAGGGAATATTTTACATCTCCATTAAGAGACTATGAATTCTATCTTGAGAATATATGTTCCATCAATACTAAATATGGTTGCCCAACATACTGAGGTTTTGACCGTTACTTTAGATCTTACTCCTGATATATCAAAGCAACCTACACATCATGATCAGGTCCATTATTCTCTCAGGATTAAGAGTTAATGTAAATACAAGTTGTGAAATTTATTATTCAATTGATAGTCGTTAGGAGAATAATAAATCTCACAGCAATCCAGTTCAATATGTCTTAACTCTTAAAACATATCAACATATCAACTAGAAGTCTCCACTTCCATGATCAAGACAAATCATCTTAGTTGATATGTTATAGTCTTCGCAGATGAAATGCCCAATTTCATCACTGACTATGAACTAAAATTCTGAGTTTACAAAGAACTTGTGACTTATATCTTCTGTGACTAAATCACATACTATGCATCTCATGGACTATATGATAATGTCTGAATATTCATGTTATCATTATTTTCAATAATAATAAAACAACTTTATTAATTATAATATTAAGTCATACATCATGTCATACATAATGTCATACATACATAATATCATACATAACATCATACAATAGGATTCTAGGGCACTAATCCCAACAGTATGGGCCTGGAAATATGGTTTGAGTTTTCGGGCTGCAGTTACCAGAGCGAAGGCGAGCTTCTCCATTTGGGGGTACCTTTCTTCTGCCCCCCGAAATCCCCTACTTATGAAATATATGGGTCGCTGAGTTCCTTCCTCTTCTCTCACTAAAGCCGTGCTTACTGCTGCCTGCAAAACTGCTAGGTACAAATAGAGTTCTTCCCATGGTTTGGACGGGCTGAGCAATCGTGGAGAGGCCAGGTAGTTTTTTAGGTCTTCAAATGCCTGCTGACACTTGTCCATCCACTCGAATTATTTCCTTAAGATGCAGAAGAACGGTAGACATTTGTCCGTTGCTTTAGAGACGAACCTGTTCAAGGCCGCAATTTTGCCATTCAAGTTTTGCACATCTTTTACCGTCCTTGGCGGTTCTAGCTTCATGATAGCCTGTATCTTTTCTGGGTTGATCTCTATTCCTCTTTGGGATACCATAAATCCCAAGAATTTCCCCGCCGTTACTTCGAACACGCACTTGCTTGGATTCAGCTTCATGTTGTATGATCGAAGGGTGTCAAACGTCTCCTGGAGGTCATTCAAGTGGTCATTTTCGCGCAGGCTCTTGACCAACACGTCATCAATATAGACTTGTACATTCCTCCCAATCTGGTGCGCGAACATTTTGTTCATTAGTCTCTGGTACGTTGCCCCCACGTTCTTGAGTCCGAATGGCATCACCTTATAGCAAAAAAGTCCTTGGCTGGTGACGAAAGACGTTTTCTCTTGATCAGCTTCCTTCATCTTGATCTGATTGTAGCCTGAAAAGGCATCCATAAAACTTAGGAGCTGGTGTCTGGCCGTTGAGTCAACTAGAGCATTTATCTGCAGGAGGGGGTAACTGTCCTTCAGGCATGCCTTGTTGAGATCCGTGAAATCGACGCACATTTGCCACTTCCCGTTAGCCTTCTTGACCATGATTATGTTTGCCAACCATTTTAGGTAATATACTTCCCGAATGAAATTCGCCTCAAGTAGTTTCCTGACCTCTTCTGATATCGCTCGGTCTCGTTCCTGAGCGAACGCTCACTTTTTCTGCCGGACGGGTGGGGATACAGGGTTCACGTTAAGCTTGTGAACCATGACAGAGGGATCAATCCCGAGCATGTCCTCGTGGCTCTATACGAATACGTCTTGGTTCCTCCTGAGGAATGTCGTGAGGGCTTAACGCATTGGCTGGCTGGCTAATGTCCCTATCCTAGTCGTTCGCTCAGGCTTTGATTCATCGAGTATTATCTCCTCCAGCTCTTCAACCGGTTCTGCGATGGTCTACTGTTCTTCTATACACATGGTCTGCTGGTAATCTTCCATTTCTAGCATGGCAATATAGCATTCCCGGGCGGCCACCTGGTTTCCTCGTAATTCCCCAATCCCATAATCCATAGGGAACTTGATCATTAGGTGGTACGTTGATGTTGCCACTTTCCACGAGTTAAGTGTGGGTCATCCGAGAATACCATTGTAAGCAGATGAGCAGTCCACCACAAGGAATGTTACGTCCCTAGTAATTTCTCGTGGATAATCGCCCACCGTTACCGAGAGTGTGATTAAGCCTAACGGGAATACCACTATTCCTCCAAAACTGATAAGAGGAGCATTCGTTGGTATCAATCGCATTCTGTCGATCCCCATTTGCTGGAACGCTGGATAGTATAGGATGTCTGCTGAGCTGCCGTTGTCGATTAATACTCGGTTAACATTATAGTCCTCCATACGTACGCTGACAACTAGCGCGTCATCGTGTGGATGGTGGAGTCTTCTTGCATCTTCCTCGAAGAATCCAATGATGGGGTTTTCTCTCCGTGCTATCTTAGGTACAGAGCCTGTTAGCTGGACGTTCTGGACCATCCTGAGATACGTCTTTCGAGCTTTTTTGGAGGAGTGAGTAGTCGCGGTTCCCCCCATAATCATCCTTATGTCTCCGATGGGGGGTCTAGGACGCTCGTTATCCCGTCGGGGGGCCTGCTCTTGGTGATTGGGATTCACTCTCTCTTTCTTGACGAATTTCAGCAACTTCCCTTGTTTGATAAGGGCCTCAATCTACTGCTTTAAGTCATAGCAATCGGCCGTGTCAGACCGTGATCTCAGTGGAAACGATAGTACTTGTCTCGAGGTCGTTTGCTTGGGTTGCTCTTCAGTTTCCCTAGAAACGTCAGTGCCCCCTCGTCCTTGATTTGCATCAAGACTTGGTCTATTGGGGCGTTCAGTGGTGTGAAGCTTGGGAACCTTCCTCCCGGGGGTTTAGGGTGCCTTTCGTCCCTTCTGTCTCCTGTCCCTGGTCTCTTTTGCCCTTGATCCTGCCGTGTGTCCCCCTGTCACTCTCTCTTCCTGGGTTTTTCCTTCCGGGCTAGTAGCGCGTCTTCTGCGTTCATGTACTTAGTGGCCCTGTAGAGTACCTCTAACATGGTCTTGGGGTCGTTTTTGTATAGTGAGAACAAAAACTTTCCCTTTCGCAACCCATTTGTGAAGGCTGCGACCAGTATTTTGTCGTCGGCTTCATCAATTGAAAGCACTTCCTTATTGAAGCGGGTTATGTAGGATCTCAACATCTCGTCCTCTCTCTACCTGATGCTCATTAAGCATGCCGTGGATGTCTTGTACCTGTGTCCCCCTATAAAGTGTGAGGTGAACTGAGTGCTCAACTCTTTGAAAGTGCTGATGGAGTTCGGCGTCAGCCGATTGAACCATATTCTTGCGGGACCCTTTAGCATTGTAGGAAAGGCCCTACACATGATTTCGTCCGGTACCCCTTGTAGGTGCATCAAGGTCTTAAAGGTCTCCAGGTGATTTAGGGGATCCTTGACTCCGTCGTAACTCTCTATCTGTGGCATCCGGAACTTATGCGATAGGGGAAAGGAATTGACGGGGGCGGTGAATGGAGAGTCTGTCCAGTTCACTAGGTTGTCAAGATCGCTGGACACTCATTCCTTGAGGGCGTTCATCATGACCTCCATATGTTCCTTCATCACCTACATCTATGCGAAAATAGGAGGTGGAGTCGTGTCCATGAGGGATGGGAGGCTCACGTTTTGCCGTTTTGGCCTGCTTGGGGCATTGCTGCCTTCAGGCCCTTCTCGATCTCTTTGCATGGCGCTGATACCTTCCTGGTCCTCCCTCTGGTTGTTAGGTGCTGTGTTTTTCTGACGCAGCTGTTCTTCTAAGTCGTGGTTTTGTTTGGTGAGGCGCTCCATGGCCGCAGTGAGAGTTCGAACCTGTCTCTCGAGGGCGGTTGTGGGTGGTTCCTCTCCTTAGATGTCGTTGGTGGTTGCCATCGAGCGAGTGAGCACCATGCAACCCTTCTGTCTCAGGGATGAAGCAACTTTTGATCACTTCTTCTTTTCCCACAGACGGCGCCAACTGATGAGGTCTGAAAAATTACCAATGAATTACACGTCACTCACACGCTCCAAAAATCACCTACACAGCAAGAAAGAAAAAGAACCTACAGAAAGCACCAGTGTGGTGCCAGCCAAATACCCTCCGAAGGTCAAGTTAGAACCTTTTACAACTCCAGAGTACTAGAGAGGGTCGATTATGCGTACCTTGATTTGTGAGGGTACTGGGGCTTTTATAGTAGTCGAAAGTTGACCTCTTTTACTTGGAGTCCAAGTCCTTTCCTTGTAGAAATCATCTTTAAGAGTCCAAAACGTTGTGGACAAGTCTTTTCCTTATAGAGAAGATCTTCATCAATGTACATAATCTCTAAAATCCCCTTTGCATTAGGATTCTGTTTAAGATTTTATGATAATGGGTCGCAAATATTCCTATCAAGAGGTCCCAGCAGGCCCGTGGCCAATCAGTCCATTCCTTTCTCATCCGTCCACTTCGGATCCGTCCTCAACAGGTCTTGCACATATCAGGCTCGTCTACCTTTCAGCCCATAAACAATAAACAGCACGTTCCGTTATACTAGGTATCGTAGCCGTACATTTTTCCCCTTTCAAGAACCAATAATAACTTACCACTCAATTATGTTTTTATCACCAAATTCTACATGATGAGCTAAGATATATATATATATATATATAAACTTCTCAAAATTGTCATAATTTATATAGTGGCACAATTTTGTGGATCTATAAAAACCTTTTTCTTCAAAAGAAAAGTTCCATTTATGAAACTTCATAAATTTGTAAATCTTTCAAAATAGGTCGTTAGTGATTTACGTACAAAGGAAGTTCATAATTTCCTAAACTCTCCAATGATAAAATTAAATTATCCACGTTTCAAGATAAATAATATTTTATCATGCCATATCATAATTCATCTATGTATTCAATGATAGCGTAACTTATAAACATGGTTCTCAGACCTGGACCGAACCATACAGTCCGACCCAGTTAACTGTGAACCCTTCGTTATTTCGATTCTTTTAGCTCTAAGAACCTCACTATGTGAAAAATGCATGAAATTGCTCGAACCGCGGTCAAACCGTATAGTTATGAGGATCGTGGCTGGTTTTAGAGGTTCGCACGATTCCATTTTTTTTACTATATTTGGTCAAAAAACGAATCTCAGTCCATAAAGAATTTGAATATAAAAAATAAAAAATAAAAAAAACAAATTGTGTGAGAGAGAAAGAAAACAGAGAGCCAAGTTGGTGAGGTTGCTAACATCACTGTTAATTTTCTGGTAGTATATCTTTCTGATCATCCCCACCTCCTATTTTCTTCTTCTTCTTCTCGGCAACACTTCGCCCAGCAGGCAATAGCTAGAAACTCATCTCCTCGTATTGGCTCTTGTTTCTTCTTTTTGAGTAGTGCACTAATAACTTGTACAGTTGTATTCTTGTTTTTGTTATGTGTGCCCACTGTTTTGCCTAACAAAACCACTACCACATGACCTCGTGAAGCTCAATAGACTAATAGTTAGATTTGACCATTCAATTGTTTTAAACTTTTGTCATCCGCCAATATTGATGTCTTTTTAAACAATAGGTATCCTCCTTTCTTTTCTTTTCTTTTTTTCTTTTTTTTAAATGTTATTTCAGGTAAGAGCATTCACATCAGCATGTGTATTTTACACATCTATTTTTACACTAAAAACCTACTTTTTCTATTTTACACATTCACTTTTACAAAACACCTACATCAATTCATTTATTTTACAAGTTTATTCCAATAAAATATACATTACACTCTATTTTTTTATTATTTCTCACCAACCAACTCCCTCTTAAATACGCGCCCTCTCTCTCTCTCTCTCTCTCTCTCTCTAAACCCATTTTCTGATTCTCACTCTCTCACTATCTCTCTCTCCCTCTCTCCATCTCTCTGGCCTTCCTCCCAAATCACAAAACGCTGATCCCCTTCGCTTCGCTCCGACGCTCCACTCCACTCCGACGCTCCATTCACATCAGCTTCGCTTGCTCCGACACTCCACTCCGCTTCACGCCGATCCGCTCCGCTCCACGGAGCTTCGCTCCGACGCTCCACTCCGCTTCGCTCGCTCCGACACTCCACTCCGGTTCACGCCGATCCGCTCCGACGCTCCACTCCACTTCGCTCGCTCCGATGCTCCACTCCGCTTCACGCCGATCCGCTCCGCTCCACTCTGCTTCGCTCCGATCCGACCCGATCCGCTCCGATCCACCAACGCCACATCTCCGATCTACACTCCGCTCCATCAACGAGCTCATGTTAGGTCCTCTTTTCTTTGTGCAGGTGTCGTTTCGAGGGTACGAGCATTGTGCAACTCACTGTTGATATTTTCGGCATCATCAATTACAAACCTTATATGGTTGCCATAGATAGGTTAAAAATACAATGGACCGACTTCAATTAAAACACGAAAGTGAAACTAAGTCTGCTCGATTTTGATTGGCCGTTGAAAACCTTCTTTTGATCGGGCATCAGGCATATAAAGTGGGAAATGAGAAGTGTGCTTCTTTTGCCAATTGCTGGATTTCTAGTAGGACAGTTTCCATTTGCGAAAAATTTTCATTCCTTACGTAATATGTGGTAGTTAGAATTCTCACATCCATGGGAACTGAGATATTTGTAGGAATTGTAATTCTAGAGAATTAAAACGACTTTTTGCAAAAGTTGAGGTCGGGTATTTTGTTGTGTAAGGACAATAATATTCCCAAAGTCTCCAATTTATTACCTTATTAACATAACTCTAAATTATATCCTATATATGGCTATGTGTAAGTTTTTTTTGTTGTTGGGAAAAAGCTATATTTATGTAAATAAAAACAATTGATCATATCACGTGCGTCATATGAAGACAATTTTGGAAATCATGTTTGGAGGTAGAAACACCAATTTAGAGAAAATTCCGTTTAGTTAAAACCCTAAAAATTGAATTAATTATAAACGTTTAGTCACCTAATCCAATAGGAGATTCATAGCTGTAGTTGGGTATCTCAATTTCTATATATATATATATATATATGAATATGCATGATAGAAAAACATTTGGATAATAAAAGTTCGAAATTTGGGTTAAGCCCAACTTTAAAAATTTCTTGTACAAACTTTGCATGCAGTTGACATTTACAGATTTTTTCTTGCTGCATACGGTACTAATGGACAATAATAGAGACAAGTATTATACATAGTTGGTGCAATATTGGGGTGAGAATTAGACGCCAATACCGACCTTACTAATATGCATACTCAATTTGAACTTGTTCTTTTGTTAATTAAAGGAAATTCTCTCTTTTTTGGCTAAGCAAATGCATGTCTACAGTCTACACATATAAAAGCCAGCATTTTTGGTTGACAAATTTCCTTGTGCACCGGAAATTTTACCAATATTTGGCTAAGTACAGGATGTGATTCAAAAATAGAAATTTTATGAAAACAAGAATCACAACAAAACAACCAAATCTTCACGTTCAAATACATAGCAATCTAGCAGCAACAAGAATAGCAACAACGACAACAACAACAGGTAATTAACTAATAAATCATGCACTAAAAAATTTTATTTAAAAAGAAAAAGTTTGAAATTCAAGTTCACTAAACCTAATCATGCAAAAAATTTAGCTAATCAAGTATATGTAATTCAGTAATCATTATTCTTTCATAAATAAATTTTGGGTCTGTTTGGAATAGTGGGAGATGAAGGGAGTGGATTCTTTCCAGCCAAACACTAGGTTTCAAGACAAACAGAACGAACATTCCACAACTAAAAATGGACAACATATTTGTGGAGTACTCTTTTTGGTTTCTAGGAGGATATTAACCTACAAGTAATGGCTTTTTTTTTTTTTAAATGTTTAATGAATGTCTTGGTGGTAAATATGAATGTTGAGTTCAATGAAGATAAATTGTGAATTTTGTTTTCTACAAAAACATGAGGGAGAGAGTGTGGAAAGCCCAAATATATCAAAATCAAATCACATCTTAATGCATCTCATCTCCAAATAGTTGAATGATCTGAACTCTACAAGAGATTTAAAAAGTGTCACTCTGCCCACTTAGCTTAATAATTGGTTAACTGGCACAATCATAGTCTAAATTTCCCAACATTTACAAAATTAGATACTTCTTCAAGTGCAACTAAGCGCTTGAGATCTTAATAGTAGTCCACTAGTAACAAAACAATCCTTGTAACCTTTTGTCACTAAGAATTTAAACAATTAATGTAGAAAAAATGTAGTAACAAGGAGCAATGAACAAAAAACACAATACGTGGTAATTCACATATTGACAATGGGGTCTAACAAAGGCACTAGGTTAACATGATGAGACAAGAAGTGAATAGAATATCAACGAGGGTTAAAGATAATTCAAGAAACTGAATAGATCTCAATGTAAATATTTAGACAAAACAATGAGAACATTGGAGTTGTGTATACCAATGGTACATCACTTAATAAATTTTTAATGGATTAAGGTTTCAGAATCCAACCATTGGATCACATTTTCTCTACTTCATTAACATGTATGCCGTATTCACTCCAATCGGATGTTGTTTACTATCTATACTATTAATAACAGTATTCCCTATTTGATTTTCAACATTTTGCATACTAAAATGCCCTCACACAAATTCTTAAACTCTCTAAAATACCCCGATTTTTTAGTTAAACAATTTTAAATAAAAAAACAAAATTTGGTTAAAAGAGTAATTTATTGTTCCTAAGTTTTAGGCTTTTTTCTTTTATCTTCTCCATTCAGCTTAAAAATTAGGACACTAACTCTATCTCATTTTTAAATATGATTCTACATTATCTTATCTCTTTCTTAAAAATAAATAAATAAATAAATACAAACGGTTATTTATATATCACTTTTAAACATTATAACACTAAACAAGAAAAAAAAACATATAAAAAA
The DNA here is from genome assembly GCF_002906115.3 of Quercus suber. Taxonomy (NCBI): domain Eukaryota; kingdom Viridiplantae; phylum Streptophyta; class Magnoliopsida; order Fagales; family Fagaceae; genus Quercus; species Quercus suber. The sequence goes on from NW_027070459.1 coordinate 62,882, forward strand.
AAAAAAAGAGTATTGTTGCATGCGCAAAGTGCATGTGATGAGTCTTGCGTAATCCATAAACCAATCTTTTATGAAGAGTTTTAAAATACAAAAAATTTAAATTTAAATATTTGATTAATAACATAATTAACAAACTCCGATTGGTGTAAAACTTGGCACATGTGTTTAGAATTTAGAGAACATGTAATCCAATGGTTGGATATTAAAAATACTAATCCAATGAAAAGTTATTAACTGGTATAACATTATTCAAAGTAACACCAGATGTAACTTGAACTCATCTCATTTGTATAAATTGATACAATGATCAAGTACGGATATAGGTTTTTGTTAATGTTACAACACTCAATATTTTTTTTATTAGTTTAATATATTCAAAATTCACACTATCACATAAACCTTTTTATTGACCTTAACATGCATGCTAAATTTCGTGGTAATCGGATGTTAAACTATTTAATCTAATATTTTATAAATACAACAGTTACATATCTCTGGTCAGCTTAATATTTTGCAAGTTTTAAGAATGTAAAGGGGAAATGTAATATTTGACTAACAATATATATTTCTTTAACTCTTTTTGTTTATTTGTTTGGTAAATATATAAAAAATGGTTAGGAAGGGGTGACTAATATGACTTCCCAACATTAGTATTAGCTTAGTAACCTTTAACCATTTTCTGTCAATACCTCATTTTGATAAAGTATAAAGAACACCAACAGGGCTCTAGTGGGAGGGGGGAGGGGGGTGAATCAAACCCAAGATGCTCTGCAAATAGAGTCTTGTTAGCCCAAGGCCTCAGTCTCTAGGCCACCAATCGTGCTCATCTTTAACTCGTTTTAGTGACATATAAGATATAATCAAAATTAATTTTTCAAATATTATAGCATGTATTAATTGTTATACATTGGTTAGAAATAAAAGATTTTATTTTCTTTGGAAATCAAGGGAGTAAATTATTAAAGGGGAAGTCAAATAAGGCAGATGCCTAAGGAGAACTGGTCCAACAATATCATCAAAGACCCAAGAAAGAAGAGAACACCAACAGGGCTCTAGTGGGAGGGGGGAGGGGGGTGAATCAAACCCAAGATGCTCTGCAAATAGAGTCTTGTTAGCCCAAGGCCTCAGTCTCTAGGCCACCAATCGTGCTCATCTTTAACTCGTTTTAGTGACATATAAGATATAATCAAAATTAATTTTTCAAATATTATAGCATGTATTAATTGTTATACATTGGTTAGAAATAAAAGATTTTATTTTCTTTGGAAATCAAGGGAGTAAATTATTAAAGGGGAAGTCAAATAAGGCAGATGCCTAAGGAGAACTGGTCCAACAATATCATCAAAGACCCAAGAAAGAAGGGATGGGATGACTTGGGGTCTCCCAGCCATACAAAGGAAGGCCCAGCTGTCAACATTATGGGCAAGCTCATTACAACATCTAGGAAAAAAAAAGTTTTGACTTAAGTGCCGGAAAAGTAAACGAACGCTGTGCAATCTCATCCAAGTATTCGATGCAAGGACAATTATAGATGAACCGCCACCTTTCCTATCTCTTTCAAAAAAGAAGCCGTTTTTTGGGTGGAAGAAAATGCAATGATGAAGAGAAATTTTATGGGAGAGTTATAAGACATGTGAAAGTGAAAGTGAAAGTGAAAGTGAAAGAAAATGCAAACAGATTTTTTTTTTAAAATATTTTTTTTGGTGCAAGGGGAGTTTTATTTATAAAGACAGTTTATAAGAGAATTTTGAAAACAGATTTTACGAAATGCTTGTTTGGCATCCGGTTTTGAAACTACACTTTTTCAAAATATAATCATTTTAAACTCTTTCTTTCCTAATTATTTAATTATTTTAAAAAATCATTTAAGAGTTTATTTGCTTAAAAGCTTTAGGGCCGGGTTGGCACTTGGCAGGAGAATCTTCTTTTTTAAATAGTAAGATTTTTTTTTTTTTTTCCAAAAAGTTGAATTTGAAACTAGTTTTTCGATAATAATTTTTACATTATACGTGTTTGGCTCACACTTTTAATAACAATTTTCAAAATACTGAAAAAAAGAAAAAAAAAGAGTAGATGTTTGGGACAACTTCTACTTTTAAGATTTAATTTTTTTTTATATATAAAAAGTAACATATAGATTATTTATTTATTGGAATATAGCTCATATATCATTTAAAAATAAATAAATTATAATGCTAAAAAATACTGAATAAAAAAGAAAAAAAAAAAAGAAAAAAAAAGAGTAGATGTTTGGGACAACTTCTACTTTTAAGATTTAATTTTTTTTTTTTTTATATATAAAAAGTAACATATAGATTATTTATTTATTGGAATATAGCTCATATATCATTTAAAAAAAAAAAATTATAATGCTAAGTTTCGAATTTGAAGTTTGATAATTTTTTTTTTTTTGATAATGAATGATAAGCTCCTTAATTTAAAAGATAAAGAATTTACTTTGGACAAATATCTAATATCTAATCTATGTAAATTATTTACAACTATGCTACTAAAAGCATTTTTTGTATTTTGAAAACATCATTTTAGCAGTTTTCAAAATCTTGTTTTAAATTTAAAAAAAAAAAAGGAAAAAAATTTAAATATAGGACCCAGCATTTTATGATTTCCAAAACAAAAAATTGTATTTAAAATCCTCTTACCAAAGAAGTCCATAAGTTTTTTGTTATTTTATTTTTTGTCTTAGCCTTTTGTTTCAAAATAAATGTAAAAAACTTATATATGTATAAAAAACTAATTTTTAGATTTTACTTTTTATCACACATTTAATGTATAAATCATCAAAAATTTTAACTTTCAATAAATACTACACAAATAAATTATAAAAAAATTAAGGGAAATTCTGAAAAAAAAAAAAAGAAAGAAAGTAAAAGTTTGTTTTGTTTTGTATTTTCAAAACACACGAAAACAGCATGCAGTTTCGATGCCCACACAGAAGTCAGAACGGGTTGGCTAGGTATTTAAAGGGCCATTCAATTCAAGTTTTAAATGTAAAAGCTTTGACAAAACCGCCAAAACTTAATTTGTGAGAAGACTTTTTATTTCCTTAACCGCCCGCTTATTCTTCTGCATTAAAACTGCAATATCGGTTACCACACCTTAATTTGACTATATTGGAATGTCAACGTCTGCATTTATTGTTCAATCTAGGCATACCGCACTGCTGTGCCGATGTAACTTGCAGGTTCTACTTGGTAGATAACGTGATGTGTACGCTACACCAAACCTTTTGCCGTGGTATAATATTTTTATAATATTTTTACAATAAATTTAAAATAATAGATTGTTATTGGTTTGTTATGTGTGGACAAAAAAATAATTTAAGTTTTAGATTTAAATTAAATTAAACCAATAATAATTTAATACATACAATTTATTATGAAAATGTTATGAACATAACACTTTTCATAAGTCATAATAGATATGAAAAGTTAACAAACCCTTGATTCTAAAAAAATTGATATATTTTTAGAAACATTATACGAGAGAAAAAAGGTAATTAATTATTTTGAGTTTATATTTCTTATAAATGTAGTGTTAAAATTTTCTTAAAATATTTTATTAATAAAGTTAAGACTTAGGTATAGTACTTAAGTGTTATTCTTTAAGTTCTTATCTTAAGATTCGGACATGTGGCTTTTATTTTTCATGGGATAGAAGTGTATTCTTTTAATTAAGTAACTCCATAGCAGAATCTTAAAAGAAGAACTTAAGAAAGAACACTTAAGGTACTATAAATAAGTTTTGTCCTATTAACAGGCACCAATTAACATAACTTATAAAAGATTTGTGAGAATTAATGTAAGTTTATAGATTTAATAATTATACAAATATTGTGAGAAAAAAAAAAAAAACTATGTCTGCTATATATAACCCAAATCTTAAACATTTACATGTTTTTTTTTAATTGTATTTTTTGGTTCAATTTCGGACGTTCCCTCCAATTGTAAGCTACTCAAAATTCAAACAAAGCACATACCAATTGGAATCACTAAAACTTAATAGTCCTGCCACATGCCAAACAAATACTTCCATTAAATGACCATTTGGATGTGTTAGGCTTTAGGTTGGCAAGTTTCATGACATGATAGCTTAATTTCGTAATAAGTCTTCGTAAGTTCTAGATTAAATTTCCGAAAGAAGTTCAAAGGAAGAAAAAATCTGTAATTTTGACTACCCTTTAATCGAGTCTTGATTAATTGAAGCATAGATTTTTTCAGACTTCAATCGTGCCTTGCTCGATTGAAATGAAAGTCTCGACACTTTGATTATAGCTCACTCAAACGAGAATTAGAAAACTTGAATATGAAGTTAATTATATATACAAGATAGTAGTTACATCATAAATTGTGCTCTATATGCAAAATTATATAAGTGTCAATTATGCATAGTCTTGGGGGCAAGGGCTAGGGTTCAAGTCTTCAGGAGGGAGCTTTATACACATATACACTTAGATAATTTTATAATAGAATTTCTATCTTGTATAAAGAAAAAGTTATGACAGACAGGTGTAATATGACAATAATAAGGAGAATATGCTTACTGTTAGCCAGAAAAATGGAAAATACTAAATCATGACCTTAATAAAGGAAGAAGAAATGCAGCAATATAAATGCAACATGATTAGGATGATAACAATGAGGAAATGGAAAATCTCACAGGGAAATTATGCCATAGAAATTACCCTTTTTGAGAGAATTGGCCTAAATGGCTTATCCTCAAATTTCTTAATTCTCATTAGAGAGTAGGCTTTTAGAGGAAGAGAAGGGGATAACTTATTGATGCATACCCATTATCACGCTCTTGGTCACTCTCTCTGTTTTTCTTTCTAATTCCTTTTTCCTTTCTAAGTTTTCTACTCTATCTTTCACTTCCTTTCTTGCTTCATTTTCTCTTGTTCCCCTCCGTTGTTTTTGTTATTGTGCATGGCTGAGGCCTCTCTTATACTGCCTGCCATGATGGGTTTTTACTATTTTACCCCTTAACCACTTTTGTCCTAGCATGGGTGTCCTTCTCAAACCACTCACTGGTTTGTCAGCTGCCTAGCCATCACCACTTACTTGTGCTGACCGTGCCACATCCCATTCCCAGACAAAAGAGTCTCATTTTATTTTCTTGCTCATCGTAGCATTCCCATTTGAATAAGGGTGGATATTCTCTCTCATTATCCCTCATGGCATGCATATAATGATTTCAACTCATCTTTCCCTCTTTTAGGTGGTATGTCATCCTAGCAGGACATTTCCCCTAAAAAAGTTTAAGCGAGAACTCCAGAATAGGCTTTCCCCTTTTCCCTACCGCCAAACCATACCCTCTTTTACCTCTAACCCATAGCCCACCACTCTTGTATTGGCTAGGTACAAGTTGGTAGTGTCTAAACCTTGTGTGTGCTTTACTTCCATGTGTGCCCATGGCTGGTCTGTTGTTCATGCATTTGCCATGACTTGAGGGCTTGTCGGCACATTCTGCTACTTATTCTTAACCTCTTGTGGCGTGAATGAGTTTCTAAGCTTTCATTCTTTATGTCTTACTTCTTTCCTAGGCTGGGTCTTGCTTGATCATGGGTCTTTCCTTCTCTAATTCATTCCTTACCCTTTTTTCCAGGTCAGTTAATACTTTTGCTATGCCATCCTAATGTTCTTGCCATGCTATTATTTGACTTATGCTTGCTAGGCCTCTTTTGCGCTTGCTATATGCTTTCCCTTTACTTAATTACAGTAACCTAGCACTATCATTGGGTTTGTACTTATGCTATTTTGGGCTTCCTTGGCCCATTTCATCGCTTTCGGGATTCCTTTGCCTATTTCATTCTTTTGGGTATCCTCGACCTGTTTCATTTCCTTGGGCATCCCCGGCCCATTCTAATTCTTCATTCCCATGGGCTTCTGCTAATTCTTTTAGGCTTCCTCGGCCCAAATTACCATATCCTTCACTTTCAGGATTTATGGGCTTTTCAACCAACCCCTTAGTTACTTAGTTCCTTCCTTTGGGCTTATTTGATTTATTCATGCTTGTTTTCCATCTCTTATAATGCATATGGGTTTAGCACTTCTTTCTCCGGGCTCGTTTGCTTTCCTTGAGGCCCTTTTGCTATCTTTTTTTATTTCCCTCCCATATTGTTAGGCTTCTTCTTACTATTGAGCCTTCTTGCCAAAGTGGGAATCAACACCTTATTTATAGGTTTAAAGCTGTCGTGTTGTATACTTCAATAAAGTAAACTTAAGTCTAAATTTCAACAACATGTGAATTCAAACATCTATGAAGATTATCAAGATGGTGTTGTTGCTACCATGACGCGAATTAGAGCAGAAGCTACAAAGTCATCCTGGTGTTAATGTAGAAATCACATCTTCAAGGTTGTCCTTAGAGTCACAGTCTAAGAATAAGTGTTTATTCTAGATTATAAACTTCAATTTTATTTTAGAGAATTATTCCTTAGGGTCAAGGAATCCTCATAATGGCCTTTCCTTTAAATGTGTCCATTGATTTTCACTTCATCATCGTATGTGATGTTATTGTTAGGGTGCACGGTTGCACCAAGAGTCCAGCCCAATTGGGAATGCAAGCATTAAAGACTCCTAAATGTAATAGAAAAAGGAATAGTTGGCTTGCATGAATAAAACTCCTATTCCTAATTATAATAGGAGTGTCATGTGGCTTGAAAGCTTTTATATAAAGCTTTGTACATGGGTTTCATGAATAGTGAGAGAGATTTAGAGAGAGACTAAAGAGTGGAACACAGATTTGAAGCCGACTAAAGGAAAAAGAATAGTGTGTTTGTGCGGTACTGAGGGAAAAAAGAAAAGCTGGTTTTTCTTTTACCCAAGACACACAAGGAAGATAAATTAGGGGTTTTCTCTAGGACGATTATTTGGGTGCTACAACCATAGAGAGTTGAAATTTTTAGAGTAGAAGATCTTGCTACCAGATTTTGTGGTGAGGTTGTATTTGTTCCTAGAGATATTATTGTATTTTTCCAATTTATTGTGAACTCGAGTTTTATGTATAATTTGAGTGTTGTAGTCTCTATGTTATTATAGTGGATTGATTGGATTTGCCCTGTGGTTTTTCCCTTTACACTAGAGGGTTTTCCACTTAATTTCTTCGTGTTCTTGTTGGTTGATTTTTTTTTTTTCGTTTCCGTAGATTTCTATTTTCTTTGTTGCTTGGGTTATATTTAATTTAATTCACACATAAACAAGTGGTATCAGAGCTTTGGTTATTGGACGTGATTGTCTTGTGTTGAATTAAATGGAAAATATGAATATGAATATAAGCACTGTGATTAAACTCACGACATCAAATTATTCGATTTAGAAGCTGATGATGGAGGATGTCCTTTACTGTAAGGGTTTGCATGACCTTTTCAAGGGTAATAGTGCTAATCCAAGCGAGATGTCTGATAAAGATTGGGAAAAGTTAAATAGAAAGACCATTGGATGTATTAGACAATGCATTGATGTGAGTGTGTTTCATCATGTATCTCAAGAGACTAATGCAAAAGCTCTTTAGGAAAAATTGAAGGGTCTCTATGAAAGAAAGACAGCTCAAAATAAAGCTTTTGTGGCTAGAAAGCTTGTGAATTTGAAGCTTAAGGAGGGAGATCCGTTGCGGAGCATTTGAGTGAGTTCCAAGACTTGGTGAATCAGATGGTTACAATGAAGCTGATAATTGATGATGAGCTTCAAGCTTTATTACTTTTGAGTTCCTTACCTAACAGTTGGGAGACTTTGGCAGTGTCAATTAGTAAATCTGCTCCAAATGGTGTGCTACAATTTGCAATGGTCAAAGATAGCTTGTTCAACAAAGAAATAAGAAGAAAAGACATGGGTAAGGATAATGCACAAGCTCTTGTCTCAAAGAACAGGAGGAGGAGTGAGGCTAGAAATTCTAAGGGGCGTGGTAAATCCAAAAGTTAGTCAAAATCGAAAGGAAAATTCAAGTGTTTCTACTGTGACAAAGAATGTCACATAAGAAGAAACTGCAAGGCTTGGAAGAACAAACAGAAAGATGAGAAAAATAAGAACAAGGTAGAAGAACAGAATACCACTGTTGCCTTGACAATTGAAGATGTGGTGATTTGTGTAGGAAAGGATGAATGTTGCAAATGTTTCACATCCTTATGTTGAATGAGTGACTGACTTAGCCTTTTCCTGCCATGTCACTCCAAGAAATGAGCTCTTTACTTCATACAAAGTAGGAGACTTTGGGAGAGTGAAGATGGACAATAACAGTTATGTTGACATTGTGAGAATTGGAGATATTTGTGTTGAGACTAACACTGGATACATCTTGTAATTAAAGAATGTGTGACATGTGCCTGTAATGCTCTTGAATTTGATTTTTACTCATATTCTAGATAAAGAAGGCTATGGCAACTATTTTGGAGATGGTAAATGAAGACTCTCCAAAGGATCATTGGTGCTTGCTAAAGGGAAGATTTGTTGTAAAATTTACAAGACATAAGTAAAGGTGTGCAAAGATAGTGTTAGTGCAGCTCAGGAAGATTCTATGCCTAACTTGTGGCATAGGCGGATGGCTCACATAAGTGAAAAGGGGTTGTAGATTTTGGCAAAGAAGTCTCTCATTCCTTTTGCCAAAGGTATGTCACTTAAACCTTGTGATTATTGTTTATTTCGAAAACAACATAAAGTGTCTTTTCACATTCACTCTACTAGAAAGCCCAATGTTTTAGATCTCATTTATTCTGATGTATGTGGTCTCATTGATGTGGAGTCCATAGGTGGCAATAAGTATTTTGTTACTTTTATTAATGATGCTTCACGAAAGGTGTGAGGTATCTTTTTGAAAACTAAAGACCAGGTATTTGAGCACTTCAAAAAATTCCATGTCATGGCGAAAAGAGAGAAAGGAAAGCCTTTGAAGTGTCTCTGTACTAACAACGGAGGTGAATATACATCTAATGAGTTCAAGAGTTACTGCTTTGAGAAAGATATTAAACATGAAAAGACAGTTCCTGGTACCCCACAACAAAATGGTGTGGTGGAGAAGATGAATCGTACTATTGTTGAGAAGGTCAGATGTATGTTAAGAATGGCCAATCTGCCTAAGTCATTTTGGTGTGAAGCTGTTAAAACTGCGTGCTACCTAATTAATCGGTCTCCATCAATTCCATTGGAGTTTCATATTCCAAAGAGAGTTTGGACTGGGAAAGATGTTTCTTATTCTCACTTGAAGGTATTTGGGTGCAAGGCACTTGCACATGTTCCTAAGGAAAAAATATTGAAGCTTGATAGCAAAGCCACTCCTTATATATTTGTTGGATATGGAGATGCAGAATTTGGTTACAAGTTATAGGATCTTGAAAAAAAGAAGATTATCAAAAGTTGAGCCCAATTGGGAATGCAAGCATTGAAGACTCCTAATTGTAATAGAAAAATGAATAGTTGGCTTGCATGAATAAAACTCCCATTTCTAATTATAATAGGAGTGTCAGGTGGCTTGAAAGCTTTTATTTAAAGCTTTGTACGTGGGTTTCATGAATAGTGAGAGAGATTCAAAAAGAGACTGAAGAGTGAAATACAGATTTGAAGTTGACTGAAGGAAAAAGAATAGTGTTTTGTGCGGCATTGAGGGAAAAAAAAAAGGTGATTTTTCTTTTGCTCAAAACACACAAGGAAGATAAATTGGGGGTTTTCTCTAGGACTATTATTTGGGTGCTATATAACCATAGAGAGTTGAAGTTTTCAGAGTGGAAAATCTTACTACCGGATTTTGTGATGAGGTTGTATATGTTCCTAGAGATATTATTGTATTTTACTAATTTATTGTGAACCCAGGTTTTTGGTATAACTTTAGTTTTGTAATCTTTATTTTATTATAGTGGAATGATTAGATTTGCCCCGTGGTTTTTTCCTTTACACTAGAGGGTTTTCCACGTTTTTTTTTTTTTTTTTTTTTCCGCTTCCGTAGATTTCTATTTTCTTTGTTACTTAGGTTATATTTAATTTAATTCACACATAGACGAGGATTTATCCCAACAGTTAATTGTTTTTTATGTTTATTGCTTTTTACAAGGTAATATTGCCTGCTCGTGGTGTAATTTCTTGTGTGTATTGCATGCATAAATTGGTTGATTTGTAATGAATTGATTAATCTGCTGCATAATTAATTTTTGGCATCAAAGTAAGAGTTTTCATAATGCAATTTTTATCTAAAAATTTATTTATTTTTATTTGTTAAATGTTGATAAAAATATAATTATAAAAAAACACTTTTAAAAACTTTACAAAACAAAAGCACAAAAAACATGAATTAAAAATTAAATTGTTGACGAACACACTCTAAAGTCTAAATGCACAAGTCATTGACATCATGGTTTTTTTTTTTTTTTTTTTTTTTTTTTTTTTTTTTGAGAAGCAAAATGCTTGGAACTTGAAAGTTGGAACCCCGCATATATTTTCGTTTTGTATAGTGCACAATTACTATAAAGCACATTAAATCCATGGCCAATTCTTTCTAAAGCACTTTTTACTTTACTTTATGTCCGTTGTCAATCCCCAATTATTATGCTTTTCAAAAATAAGTATAATTATTCATATAGATACTTTTTTTTTTTGGTTGAGAATCTGTTCATATTGATACTTAAGATACGTTGAAATATCCGATTTATTAGAGGATATGGAAGATATAATTTGTTATGGACTAGCTAATTAATAGGCGTAGTGAAATTTATCTCAAAATGGCTCCTACACGGATGTCCCATGCGATGAGCAAGTACATTCTAAATTCATATGAAAATATATTTTGTAAAAAGAAAGATATATATATATATATAATGCTCATTAAGTGGTATTATATTTGAGAATTATTGATATTTTACACGTTATTAGTGTTGGGCTTTGTGGAGCCTAGCTTATTTTTTGGCCTAGCCCATTGTAACCCTATAAGTAGGATATAAAAGGCCGCTTTCATAATTAGGGTTTTTTTTTTAGACTACTACTGTTGTTGTGTTTTTAGAGAGAGAGAAAAAACATTGTAGCCGCACTTTGTATTTTTCCCTGATAATAGTGAAATCCCTGCAACTCCGTGGACGTAGGCAAATTGCTGAACCACGTAAATACTGTCTTGTGCGTGTGATTGTTTTTCTTTGACGTGTGTTTTCTCTATTTTTTTTTTGGTTTCTCACAGGTTGGAATTTTGGTTAAATTCCCAACAACTGGTATCAGAGCCTAGGGTTAGGTTTGAGTGAGAGTAATGGCAGAGGAAGCAGGAAAGGCATCTGGAATAGAAAAGTTTGATGGCACAGACTTCGCGTATTGGAGGATGCAGATTGAAGATTATCTCTATGGGAGGAAATTGCATCTGCCTCTTTTGGGGACAAAACCTGAGGCGATGAAGGCTGATGAATGGGCTCTTCTTGACAGACAGGTACTAGGAGTTATCAGGTTAACTCTGTCTAGGTCTGTTGCACATAATGTTGTAAAGGAGAAGACCACAGCAGATCTGATGAAGGCTATGTCTGGTATGTATGAAAAGCCGTCAGCAAACAACAAGGTGCATCTGATGAGGAAACTGTTCAATTTGAAGATGGCAGAGAATGCATTAGTAGCACAACATTTGAACGAATTTAATACTATCACAAATCAATTGTCGTCTGTAGAAATTGATTTTGATGATGAGATTCGTGCTCTGATCGTCTTGGTTTCTTTGCCAAACAGTTGGGAGGCAATGAGGATGGCAGTAAGTAATTCTACAGGAAAGGAAAAGCTCAAGTACAATGATATTCGAGATTTAATTCTGGCTGAGGAGATTCGTAGAAGAGATGCAGGTGAAACCTCAGGATCTGGTTCTGTCCTAAACCTTGAGACAAGAGGCAGAGGTAATAACAGAAATTCAAATTGAGGCAGATCAAAATCCAGAAATACTAATCAGAACAGAAGTAAATCTAGATCAGGCCAACAAGTACAATGCTGGAATTGTGGGAAAACATGTCACTTTAGGAACAAATGCAAAAGTCCTAAGAAGAAGAATGAAGATGATTCTGCTAATGCTGTAACAGAAGAGATACAGGATGCATTACTTCTTGCAGTAGACAGTTCACTTGATGATTGGGTTTTGGATTCAAGAGCCTCGTTTCATACCACTCCACACTAAGAAATCATACAGAACTATGCTGCAGGTGATTTTGGTAAGGTGTATTTGGCTGATGATTCAGCCCTGGATGTTGTGGGTATGGGAGATGTCCGGATATTATTACCCAATGGGTCTGTTTGGTTACTGGAGAAGGTTCGACATATTCCTGACCTAAGGAGGAATCTGATTTCTGTTGGACAACTTGATGATGAAGGGCATGCAATACTATTTGTTGGTGGTACTTGGAAGGTTACAAAGGGAGCTAGAGTATTGGCTCGTGGAAAGAAGACTGACACTCTCTATATGACCTCAAGTCCAAGAGACACAATTGCAGTTGCTGATGCAAGTACTGATACAAGCCTATGGCACTGCAGGCTTGGTCACATGAGTGAGAAAGGGATGAAGATGCTGCTATCAAAAGGAAAACTACCAGAATTGAAGTCCATTGATTTTGACATGTGTGAAAGTTGCATCTTAGGAAAGCAGAAAAATGTGAGTTTTTTGAAAACTGGCAGGACACCGAAGGCAGAAAAATTGGAGTTAGTACACACTGATTTGTGGGGTCTCCGGTTGCATCCCTTGGAGGTTCAAGGTACTACATCACTTTCATTGATGATTCAAGTAGAAAGGTATGTGTTTATTTTCTGAAAAATAAATCTGATGTATTTGAAACTTTTAAGAAGTGGAAGGCCATGGTTGAGATAGAAACAGGTTTAAAACTAAAATGTTTGAGGTCTGATAATGGAGGAGAGTACATAGATGGAGGGTTCAGTGAGTATTGTGCTGCACAGGGAATTAGGATGGAAAAGACCATTCCCGGGACACCACAGCAGAATGGTGTGGCTGAGCGCATGAACAGAACTCTCAATGAGCATGCTAGAAGTATGAGGTTGCATGCTGGACTACCAAAAGCTTTCTGGGCTGATGCTGTTAGCACTGCAGCTTACCTGATAAATCGAGGGCCATCAGTTCCCATGGAGTTCAAACTTCCTGAGGAGGTTTGGAGCGGTAAAGAGGTAAAATTTTTCCATTTAAAAGTTTTTGGTTGTGTTTCTTATGTTCATATTGATTCTAATGCTCGTAGTAAACTTGATGCTAAGTCTAAAATATGTTTTTTCATTGGCTATGGTGATGAGAAATTTGGCTATAGGTTTTGGGATGAACAAAATAGGAAAATCATCAGAAGTAGAAATGTGATATTTAATGAACAGGTTATGTACAAGGACAAGTCAACTGTAGTATCAAATATTGCAGAGATAGATCGAAAGAAATCTGAGTTTGTCAACTTAGATGGATTGGCTGAAAGTACTGTCCAGAAAAGGGGTGAAGAAAATAAGGAGAATGCAGATTCACAGGTAGATCAGAGTACACCTGTAGCTGAAGTTCGCAGATCTTCCAGGAACATTAGACCTCCACAGCGTTATTCACCCGCTTTAAATTATCTACTATTGACTGATGGTGGTGAGCCAGAGTGTTATGATGAAGCTTTGCAAGATGAAAATTCAAGCAAGTGGGAGTTAGCCATGAAGGATGAGATGGATTCCTTGTTGGGGAATCAGACATGGGAATTGACTAAATTGCCAGTAGGAAAGAAGGCTTTGCACAACAAGTGGGTATACAAAATAAAGAATGAGCATGATGGTAGCAAACGTTACAAGGCTAGATTAGTTGTTAAAGGGTTCCAGCAAAAGGAAGGCATTGACTACACAGATATATTTTCTCTAGTTGTGAAGATGTCAACAATTAGATTGGTGCTGGGAATGGTGGCTGCAGAAAACTTACATCTTGAGCAGTTAGATGTGAAGACAGCATTCCTTCATGGTGATTTGGAGGAAGACCTTTACATGATTCAACCAGAAGGGTTTATTTTTCAGGGACAAGAGAATCTAGTCTACAAACTGAGAAAGAGCTTGTATGGCCTAAAACAAGCTCCTAGACAGTGGTACAAGAAATTTGACAATTTTATGCATAAAATTGGGTTTAAGAGATGTGAAGCTGATCATTGTTGCTATGTTAAATTCTTTGACAATTCTTATATCATTTTACTGTTGTATGTGGATGATATGCTCATTGCAGGGTCTAGCATTAAGGAGATTAATAATCTGAAGAAGCAATTGTCAAAACAGTTTGCAATGAAGGATTTGGGAGTTGCAAAGCAAATCCTTGGTATGAGAATCATTAGAGACAAGACTAATGGTACATTGAAGTTTTCACAGTCAGAGTATGTGAAGAAAGTTCTCAACAGGTTCAACATGAATGAATCTAAACCAGTGAGCACACCCTTGGGTAGTCATTTCAAACTGAGCAAAGAACAGTCACCGAAGACAGAAGAAGAAAGGGACCATATGAGCAAGGTGCCTTATGCTTCAGCTATTGGCAGCTTGATATATGCTATGGTGTGTACAAGGCCAGACATTGCACATGTAGTGGGAGTTGTAAGCAGATTCATGAGTAGGCCTGGAAAGCAGCATTGGGAGGCAGTCAAGTGGATTCTGAGATATCTGAAGGGTAATACATGTCTTTGTTTCACAGGTGCAAGTTTGAAGTTGCAAGGTTATGTAGATGCTGATTTTGCTGGCGATATTGATAGTAGAAAGAGTATTACTGGGTTTGTATTTACTCTGGGTGGTACAGCTATATCATGGGCTTCAAATCTACAAAAGATTGTTACTTTGTCTACTACAGAAGCTGAGTATGTTGCAGCAACTGAAGCTGGAAAGGAGATGATTTGGCTACATGGTTTCTTAGATGAATTGGGTAAGAAGCAGGAGATGGGCATTCTACACAGTGACAGTCAGAGTGCAATCTTTCTTGCAAAAAATTCAGCTTTTCATTCAAAGTCGAAGCATATATAAACAAAATACCACTTTATCCGTTACCTTGTTGAAGATAAGTTGGTAACACTTGAGAAGATATGTGGATCTAAGAACCTAGCAGATATGTTGACTAAGGGTGTCACTATTGAGAAGTTGAAGCTGTGTGCAGCTTCAATTGGTCTTCTAGCTTGAGGATAGGAGGATGAGTTGCAGGGATGAGGGATTGCTTTTGGAGGATAGCGGCTGATGTTGATGATTGAACTAGTCTCCAAGTGGGAGATTTGTTGGGCTTTGTGGAGCCTAGCTTATTTTTGGCCTAGCCCATTGTAACCCTATAAGTAGGATATAAAAGGCCGCTTTTATAATTAGGGTTTTTTTTTTTAGACTACTACTGTTGTTGTGTTTTTAGAGAGAGAGAAAAAACACTGTAGCCGCACTTTGTATTTTTCCCTGATAATAGTGAAATCCCTGCAACTCCGTGGACGTAGGCAAATTGCTGAACCACGTAAATACTGTCTTGTGCGTGTGATTGTTTTTCTTTGACGTGTGTTTTCTCTATTTTTTTTGGTTTCTCACAGGTTGGAATTTTGGTTAAATTCCCAACAATTAGAAAATTAAAATTTGAATTATTATGATTGATATAATCAGTGGTGGCTCTATGATTTTTTTTTTTTAAATTATTATTATTATTGTGGGGGATGAGCCTCCCGCAATCCAATTGTCCTCTTTGGGGAGCCAAGCCTGCAAGGTTTTGTTCTAAAGGGATGGGAGCTGAGCAAGTCATAATCCCAAGCGAATAAGATAGTACCTTCTCTTTTTTCTTTTTTCTTTTTTAATTTTTATTTTTTAAAATTCTGATGCAAATTTTGACAAGTCCATATTTGAATTACATTTGCTTCTAATACCTTCTATTAAGTCCATGTTTTTGTTAGTTTTATTCCGTGTCAAATGTACTTGTAATTAATTATACTTATGTTTGATGTAGTTTTGGGATTACATTTATTTTGGATAATATACTTAAGCCCTAGTCAAAGTTACTGAAGAGTGGGGAACTCATGACCTAACCGTGACTTGAGTTGCCCTTGAGTTATACAAGTGTTGCAAAAAGGAAAGTTCTTTTGATTAGCATGTTGCAATCTACTCGCGACTTGCTCCATGAAGAAATTCTAGTACCTTATTCTTATCTTGAGCTAGCTAATCTTGTACCAACTCCAACCTATTCCAATTTGGAAGAACAATGTGTGAAAACTCTAAGAGAGTAGTTTGAGGGTTGTGAGAGAGCTTTGAGAGCGAAAACCTAGTCATTCCTTGTGAGACTGCATAACTTTTATCTTCTCCTTCCCTCTCACCATGTTCATATCTTAAGAGGAGATTTCTCAAGCATTCTATATTGTCTTTGAGTGATATACCTTGAGTGATTGGTGTGGAGAGCCATTGGAGCAACAATACCACAAATCCAAGAGTTCTTGGTGGCTTAACATTGGTCACTCAACACTTGGACTTTGATAATTGGTGAATAAAGGACTCCGAGAAGTTGGTTGGTAGTTGGAGCTTAAGAGCTCTAATACTAGGAGATGTTTGGGTTTGGAGGGTTTTTATTCAATCTTGTATTGCAACTATTCACTAGTGAAGATTTGATGGTGGTGCCGTATAGAGGTTTTTTGCTAGAGGCTTTAGTTTCCTTTTTAAAAACATTTCCGTGTTTTTGTGTGGTTTTCTTGTATTTATTCTTCATTTTATATTCCTTTATATTTAGTTATTGCTATTTGAACATGCATGCAATGGAATTTAGTTAATCACTTATATTTGGCATTAATTGTTAGATTAAGTTAAAAATGCTTTGGCCTAAAAATTGGTAACTGGGGTCTAAATATTTTTTTTTTGGAGAAAGGGGTCTAAATATATACCTAGGGTGTTAGGTCTTTCACCTTCCATATTGTGTGTGTGTGTGTGTTAAAAATACTTAGTATTCTAAAAAAAAAAAAAAACAAAAAAAAAAAAAAGGAGAAGAGAAGATTTGAACCCTAGTGTCTCTATTGGAAATATCAGAAGGTACCAATCGTGAGATACAAGGATTTTTGGCTATTTATAGAATATACTAGTTTTTTTCTTTTTGGTAACTAATTTGATAGTTGAGGGTGGGGGATTTAATCATATAAATCTATTGGAGACATCAAGAAATACCAATCAATTGAGCACAAGACTTTGACAATTATAAACCTAATTTAATTCAATGCATTAAGATGCCAACTAAAGTCACAAGAGTAATGCTACAACCATTAATTATTTTAAATATTTTATAAATGTTTGATGTGACTAAATCTTACTCATTTTCATCTTAGCTAATTACTAACACGACCTTTTTTTTTTTTTTTTTTTTTTTTTTTTGGGGTGAGAAAGCTAACTCATTTTTTTATTGACCAAGAACCACTCAATATATTAATTATTTATAAAAAAATATTATAAAATAATTTGTAACTCCAGCAAATTTTTTAAGTTGTAATTTGCAATCTTCTAAAAAAAAAAAAAAAAAAATCATAAATTGCATGAACTACTCGATTAAGACACGTGTTTGATTCATATGATAGTCGTGATTCATATGATAGTGAAACAAAAGAGTTTTCACTGTATGAATCACGACTATCGTATGAATCACGACTGGTTGGTTTTTGATACATGTGCCTCACGATCCATTACTACAAAACAGTGACCCAACTCAATTTTGTGAAACTACCAATTGTTTTCTTTTACTTGGAAGCAAAACTCTTAAAATTGACTTTTGGACTTCACGGCATTGGATTGGATACGGAGGAAAATTAGGATCTATTTCCAACTTTCAAATCTCAACTTTCTTATTCGGAAAGAAAAAAAAAATAAAAATTTTCCAACTTTTTCTTTGGTCATTTCCCCATCGTGTTTGCTTCACAAGAGTGTGAACCTTAACCATGATATTCAACTATCCTTTTTTTATCTAGAAGCCCAGCTGAGAATTGTAAATAATACGGAAACCATTTATTATTTAGAAAATAAATATTATTTTATGACCCATTAATAAACCATTTATTCTTTTAATTATGACACATTAATTAAATTTTAATGAGAAATGTTAACGAATACCCTTAGGGTATTGATTAATAATCTATTTAAAGAAAATTCTTATTATGAGAAAAAAAGTATTTAATGTTTTGATAAAATTTTCTTAAAATGAATTATTAACCAATACTCTTAAGAGTACTCGTTAGCATAATCCAATTTTAATTGACCTTATGATTTGTAAGAGTTCGCATCTTTATTTATGATATATTAATGATGCCCAACAGACATTTGTTCTAGAAGGACCCCCGTCCAGGTCCACAAAGAAAACACAATACGTAACTTTTTTCTAAAAAATTACTCCTAGTTCTGTACTTAATAATAAAACTTATCGGTAACCCAACAGAGCATATTATGCAACTATGTACTTGGAACACAAGTCAGGCATTTGGATAGAATTATAGTAATCAGCAATAAGTTTAGCTAAAAAAGCTGTAATAAACAATACGGGTCTCCTCCTTATCATCACATACGTATGTGATGATATCACTGCTTAGTTCATTACCTTCTTCTTCCCAGAAAAAAAATAACAAAACAAAAGTGCTGAGCTATGCAGAGATGCAATGCTGGAATATAGTATTAGTAACTCCCATTATTTTTCAAGAGCAGAGTACTGTTTTGAATTGAAAAGCAGCTCATAGACTTTATTATTTATGTCAAAGTCACTAATTTAGTTATCAAAATAGTGATGATTTCCTATAAAAAAAAAAAAAAATAGTAATAGAACAAAAGTCACAAGAATTTCAAAATACAATTATATTTTTATTTAGCTAAGTTTTGAAGTAATTAAATAAATCAGTTTATATAAATGAGTAATTATTCAATCCTCTTGGAACAATACCCTCTTGCAAAAATGGTCGATTCCATTTATGTAAGAGGTGGAATAATTGATCTCAAAATATTAAATAATTTTTTTTATATAAATTATTCCCATCAAATTGAAAGTTTATAAAACCATGATGATAAAAAATAACCATCATGAAATGGATATTATTAATTAAAATTCTATCATAATTATTATAATAAAAAGAAAAAAAGAAAAATAAAAAAGAGATCTTGAATAGACTTATAGTAATCCAATAATGGTATCTTTGGATGAACGAAAGTTTGAGCAGCCGCCCAAACCCATCCATAACATTATAGATTATGGTCAAAAAGTTGACATATTTTATTAATTATGGGCACCCTGTCCCTCCCAATATTCGTGCTACGAAATACCAATGCAATATCTTCTCCCAAGTCCACCCACCCGACAACTTTGCTCTTTTATTGTCTTGATAACACTTGTTACATGAAAGTGGTTTACAATTGGAGGTCAGAAAGGTAATTTTAAATAAATATGTTTTCACTTTATTTGACATATCCTTTTTCTTTTGAGAAAGCTTTATTTGACATATCTAAACTTTATATAAGCCAATAACAAAAGTAGGGTTTTAATGATGAATAAATATACCCATGCGATTGGTGGCATAGTGGCGCCTAGGACCTTAGGCCAATAAGAATTCTCTCGTGAAGTGTCTTCAATTCGACTGTTAGCAACACGTTGATGCTTTTTGAATAAATTTAAAATCTAATTTATTTTTAAAATAATCTTATATATCATTTTCTAAAGTTTCATTTTTTTTTGGAGAACTTATACTATTTTTAAGTAAAATAACTCAATGAAAATAAGCTATCCCAAGGTCTATGTCAAAGAGAATATTAAAGTAAATAAATTTACTATACAAATGATCTTGTAGCTCATTCATATTACTCAATTCTCCTTATTCAGTTATTCCTATGTGGAGAACTTTGTCCAAATGCACCCACACCCACTTGTTGTAAGGGAAGAAAATAAAAGAGTAGGTGATTCTTATTCGGAAAAAAAAAAAAAAAAAAAATTTTCCAACTTTTTCTTTGGTCATTTCCCCATCGTGTTTGCTTAACAAGAGTGTGAACCTTAACCATGATATTCAACTACCCTTTTTTTATCTAGAAGCCCAGCTGAGAATTGTAAATAATACGGAAACCATTTATTATTTAGAAAATAAATATTATTTTATGACCCATTAATAAACCATTTATTCTTTTAATTATGACACATTAATTAAATTTTAATGAGAAATGCTAACGAATACCCTTAGGGTATTGATTAATAATCTATTAAAAGAAAATTCTTATTATGAGAAAAAAAGTATTTAATGTTTTGACAAAATTTTCTTAAAATGAATTATTAACCAATACCTTAAGAGTACTCGTTAGCATAATCCAATTTTAATTGACCTTATGATTTGTAAGAGTCGCATCTTTATTTATGATATATTAATGATGCCCAACAGACATTTGTTCTAGAAGGACCCCCGTCCAGGTCCACAAAGAAAACACAATACGTAACTTTTTTCTAAAAAATTACTCCTAGTTCTGTACTTAATAATAAAACTTATCGGAACCCAACAGAGCATATTATGCAACTATGTACTTGGAACACAAGTCAGGCATTTGGATAGAATTATAGTAATCAGCAATAAGTTTAGCTAAAAAAGCTGTAATAAACAATACGGGTCTCCTCCTTATCATCACATACGTATGTGATGATATCACTGCTTAGTTCATTACCTTCTTCTTCCCAGAAAAAAAATAACAAAACAAAAGTGCTGAGCTATGCAGAGATGCAATGCTGGAATATAGTATTAGTAACTCCCATTATTTTTCAAGAGCAGAGTACTGTTTTGAATTGAAAAGCAGCTCATAGACTTTATTATTTATGTCAAAGTCACTAATTTAGTTATCAAAATAGTGATGATTTCCTATAAAAAAAAAATAGTAATAGAACAAAAGTCACAAGAATTTCAAAATACAATTATATTTTTATTTAGCTAAGTTTTGAAGTAATTAAATAAATCAGTTTATATAAATGAGTAATTATTCAATTCTCTTGGAACAATACCCTCTTGCAAAAATGGTCAATTCCATTTATGTAAGAGGTGGAATAATTGATCTCGAAATATTAATTATGGGCACCCTGTCCCTCCCAATATTCGCGCTACGAAATACCAATGCAATATCTTCTCCCAAGTCCACCCACCCGACAACTTTGCTCTTTTATTGTCTTGATAACGCTTGTTATATGAAAGTGGTTTACAATTGGAGGTCAGAAAGGTAATTTTCAATAAATATGTCTCACTTTACTTGACATATCTTTTTTCTTTCGAGAAAGCTTTATTTGACATATCTAAACTTTATATAAGCCAATAACAAAAGTAGGGTTTTAATGATGAATAAATATACCCATGCGATTGGTGGCATAGTGGCGCCTAGGACCTTAGGCCAACAAGAATTCTCTCGTGGAGTGTCTTCAATTCGACTGTTAGCAACACGTTGATGCTTTTTGAATAGATTTAAAATCTAATTTATTTTTAAAATAATCTTATATATCATTTTCTAAAGTTTCATTTTTTTTTGGAGAACTTATACTATTTTTAAGTAAAATAACTCAATGAAAATAAGCTATCCCAAGGTCTATGTCAAAGAGAATATTAAAGTAAATAAATTTACTATACAAATGATCTTGTAGCTCATTCATATTACTCAATTCTCCTTATTCAGTTATTCCTATGTGGAGAACTTTGTCCAAATGCACCCACACCCACTTGTTGTAAGGGAAGAAAATAAAAGAGTAGGTGGTATTATTCAATTCTCTCGAAATCGAGAACTTANAATTCTCTCGAAATCGAAACTTAGAGGGTTCAAATTTCTCTCCCCCCATCACATAGTAAGTAAAAAAAGAAAAAAGAAAAAAAAGAAAAAAGTAAATAAAAACTTAAACTTAGTGGTGTAGTTTAACTACTTCTTTCAAACACTTGTGTTGAATCTTTCCTTCCATTGGTGTAAACAAAACAAGCGGTCCCCCACTTGTAGTATTTAAAAAAAAAAAAAAATCCCCTCATGTAGTTGTCGTAAGAGGGAAAAGAAATTTTAACTTTTATCCAAGATTTGTATTTAATTAGAGTAATAATAATAAAATTGCTAACAAAAGATTGCTTGGTAAACAAGAATGAATATATTTTGACTTTTGAGTTTTGAGTCACAAAAACGCTGTAAAAAGAAGTAGCATCTTTTTTCAACTCCAAAGACCAAAGTGATGACATTGAAATTTAATTTCTACCTTTTCAACATATAAATTGGTTTTGTAAGGATTAAAAAAAAAAAAAAAAAAAAAACTATAACTTTTATCCAGATTTGTATGTTAATTAGTGCAATAATAATTAAATTGCTAACAAACATTGGCTGGTACACAAGAATGAATATATTTAGAGTTTACGAAAAATTATGAAAAGAATTGGCATCTTTTTTTTTGAAGTCCAAAGGACCAAAGTGACATTGAAATTGAATTTCTACCTTTTCAACACATAAGTTGGGTTTTGTAAAGGAAAAAAAAAAAAAACAATAACTTCTATCCAAGATTGTATGTAGGTTTCTCCAAAAAAAAAAGGTATATTAATTAGCATAATACATAATTAAATTACTAACAAAACTTTGGCTTGGTACACAATAATGAATATATTTGGAGTTTACGAAAAACGTTTTCAAAACAGTGGCACCTAATTTTTTCAGGTCCATGACCAAAGGTCAAAACTTTAATTGAATATTTACATTTCAAATGTGAGTTTCCGTCTTCTCAAAAAAAAAAAAAAAACACGTGAGTTTCCGCGCCAGTTTCCCGTACGTACGAAGCATCAGAAGGATATTGTGATGTGAATGACTCGAGTCACTATATATATGTCACCGATAATGTTGCTACATATTCATTGTTGGGACAAGTTCCAAACCAACATACACAGAAAAGAAGCATAGAGAGTTTGATCATCTGTTTTTTGTTTAATTCACTATCTATATTGAGAAAACAAAAACTCTTTCTGGGTTTGGTGGGCTTTTGCAGTTATTGCAGCAGGACCAGTCTTTGGTTTTAGCCATAAAGTTTGAACATTTACACATTGAATTGAATTCTGAGAAATATATACATATTTTGGGGGACTTGGTGGGTTTTAGCTGTTGGTTGTAATGGAAGGGGTGACATTTACAAGCTAGTAGTAGTTTAAGAGTGAATAGTTCTTCCCGATGGAGGAACAGCTCTCGTGGAAGTTTCAACAGGTCTTCACGTGAAGAAGACGATGAAGAAGCTCTCAAATGGGCTGCCCTTGAAAAGCTTCCTACGTTTGATCGTCTAAGAAAAAGTATATTAACTACCTCAAAAGGAGGCTAATGAAATCAATATAGAAAGTCTTGGATTTGAAGAAAGGAAGCAATTGCTTGAGGTTGGTGAAAGTAGCAGAAGAGGACAATGAGAAGTTCTTGATGAAGGTCAGAACCGGATAGATAGGTAAGAGTTCTGCCAACTTTTGCTTCAAATTTTTATATCTGCTTTGGTTTGTACTGTAATGCGATTTTAATTTCCCGGTTTCTTGGAATTTAATTAGAGTTGGAATTGATCTTCCAACATTGAAGTACGATTTGAGCACCTAAATGTTGAGGCAGAAGCATATGTGGGTGGCAGAGCTTTGCCTACATTCTTTAACTTCAGTGTCAATATTGTAGAGGACCACTAACCAGCAGCAAAATATGTACTAGTCAGTTACACAATTTTTTTTGAAGTGTTTCTGTTAAGTTGTTATTGAATTTACTTTTCACCGTGCGCAGGGTTTTTTAAATTCTCTCAATATTCTGCCAAGTAAAAAGAAACACTTGTCTATCCTTAAAAATGTTAGTGGAATCATCAAGCCTAGAAGGTGAGAAATCAACCTCAGCTATAATATGCATTGGACTCTGAATGTTACAATTAGTTTCTGGGAACCATTCTCATTTTCTGCATATGTATTTTGCAGAATGACATTGCTATTGGGTCCCCAAGTTCTGGGAAGACAACACTCTTGTTGGCTTTGCCGGAAAGCTTGACCCTGATCTAAAGGTGAAAATAATTTGATTTCAGCGTCAACTCATCCTTCAATTTTCAATTCTTTACTCTATTTAAATCTTTAGTATCATCTCTGATTAAAAGAAAAAAAAAAATGAAATTCTTCTTCAGTTGTCTGGGAGGTGACTTACAACGGCCATGCATGAATGAGTTTGTACCCCAGAAACTGCTGCCTATATCAGTCAATATGATCTCCATATTGGAGAAATGACTGTAAGAGAAACCCTGTGCTTCTCTGCAAGGTGCCAAGGGTTGGATCACGCTACGGTCAGTTAATTTAGTGACAGATCACTTATTTTATAGCTTTCCTTTCAATATAAATTTCTAGATGAACTGTCATGAGTAATATGTAATATTAGAAGAATGACCGTTGTTTGTAATCTGCAGATATGCTAGCAGAGTTGTCCAGAAGAGAAAAAGAGGCAAATATCAAGCCAGATCCAGATATTGATATCTACATGAAGGTGAGGCAGAAGCTCTTGACCTATAATTTGTATCTTTAGCTAATCTCTTGTATTTCACTTAGATCGAGATTTATAGTAAAGTTTTCATAATTCATATGAAAAATAATAAAAATGGTTGCAACTGTAATCTTTGGCATAATTCATGTTATAGTTGATTATTTATGTTCAATTTTGGATTGAGTAGCATCTTTAATTTTATTGTAACATAACTTATTCACGTGAGTGATGTGTTTTCTTTTGTTTATTGGCTTCTAATATATCAGGCTGCCACAACTGAAGGCCAAGAGGCAACAGTGGTGACAGATTATACATTAAAGGTAACATTTCCGGTTTTGGCATAGGCTTATGACTATTAAGACACAGTAAACATAATATACTTTAATCTCTTTAATTTGCTTCAAATATACAGGTTTTGGGTTTAGATGTGTGTGCTGATACCATGGTTGGCGATGAAATGATAAGGGTATTTCTGGTGGACAAAGGAAGCGTGTTACAACAGGTACATCGAATCAATAGCAAATAGAATTCAGTTTAGTTGATATGAAATTGGATGTATGCTAATCTATATTGAATCAAATTATAGGGGAGATGTTGTTGGACCAGCAAAGGCAATGTTTATGGACGAAATATCAACTGGATTGGACAGTTCGACGACTTTCCAAATTGTGAATTCACTGAAGCAATATGTTCACATTCTTGATGGAACAGCAGTCATCTCTCTACTGCAGCCAGCACCAGAGACATATAATCTTTTCGATGACATTATTCTCCTCTCTGATGGCTACATTGTGTACCAGGTCCCCGTGAGCTAGTTCTTGACTTTTTTGAATCCATGGGTTTTAAATGTCCGGACCGAAAAGGCGTGGCTGACTTCTTGCAAGAGGTTAGTGTTAATCTTTTTTTTTTCTTTTATCTCATCCATACTAATAAAGAACTTAAGGATGAGTCTTACATGTGGAATTCTCATCTGTATTTTCTGTGATTATGACAGGTGACATCAAGGAAAGATCAGGAGCAGTACTGGGCACGCAAAGATGAGCCTTACAGTTTTGTCACAGTTCAGGAATTTGCTGAGGCATTCCAATCATTCCATGTTGGCAGGAGTATAGGAGATGAACTTTCAGTTCCATATGACAGAGTAAAAGCCACCCGGCTGCTTTGACAACCAACAAGTATGGTGTTAACAAGAAGGAGCTGTTAAAAGCTAATTTCTCAAGAGAATACTTGCTGATGAAGAGGAATTCATTTGTTTATATCTTCAAGCTTACACAAGTAGGCTTAAAACTTAATTTTTTCCTCTTGCTTTAATTTGCATTTAGTATGATTTCGATTTTAACTTTGTTTGTTTCGTTTTTGTGCTTTTAGCTTTTTATGATGGCTCTGATTGCAATGACACTTTTCCTACGGACAAAGATGCCTCGTGAATCAGTACCGATGGATCAATTTATACGGGTGCTTTGTTCTTCACTGTGATTATGATTATGTTTAATGGAATGGCAGAGCTTTCTATGACGATTGTAAAGCTTCCTGTCTTTTACAAGCAAAGGGATCTCCTCTTCTATCCTTCTTGGGTATATGCTCTTCCAACATGGATCCTCAAGATTCCAGTAACATTTTTAGAAGTTGGAGTTTGGGTATTTATGACTATTATGTCATTGGATTTGATCCAAGTCCTGGAAGGTAATTATAATGATATTGTGGCTCATTTAGATATTGCTTTAGTTTGTGTGTTATATTCTAATCAATATATTCAAATGTAATATTGCAGGTTGTTTAAACAATACCTTCTGCTCTTACTTGTAAACCAAATGGCTTCTGCATTATTCCGATCTATTGGGCAATGGGTAGAAACATGATTATTGCCAACACTTTTGGGTCCTTTGCATTGCTCTTACTTTTCGCCTTAGGTGGCTTTATACTTTCCAAAGGTAACAATATACTAAACTAAGAAATTTATTAAACCTTTTTTTCAGTTTGTTACTATACCTTCAAGAACTGCCTTTTCATCTGTTGACTTACTTCTATAGATGATATAAAAAATGGTGGATATGGGGTTACTGGATATCGCCTTTGATGTACGGACAGAATGCAATAGTGTGAATGAGTTCCTGGGGGAAACTGGAGAAATGTAACTTCTTGACTATGCATCTGAACATCTATGCCGTCTTCTGTTAATAATAAGCTAATGCTTGATTAAATTGTAATAATATAGGTAGCACAACGGAAGCACTGGGAATTTCAGTTTTGAAGTCTCGTGGGTTCTTCACACAAGCATATGGTATTGGATTGGCGTAGGAGCACTAGTTGGATTCTTACTAGTTTTCAACATCATTTTCACGCTGGCTCTTACTTATCTTAACCGTGGGTATCTCCACCTTTTCCGCTATATGTTTAAAATTAGTAGCTTTTTTGTTAATGATGTACCATTTCTTGTGCAGCATTTGGAAAGCACAAAGTGTAAATCAGATGAACCAGAAAGCAATGAACAAGGGCAAAGGACAGGAGAAGGCATACAGTCAACACTCAGAGGAAACAGCTCAAGTCACCATTCCAACATAGGTAATATGTTGCAAATATTGTGTATTGTATCCTGTGAGTATCATAGTTTTATTTCCATTTAGTTTCTAACTAAAGTTAATGGATGTGCAGGAGTAGGAGGAGAAGTAGCTCATCTGCAAGGTCAGGAGCTGAAATTGAGGCCAGTCGTAATGGGAAAAGAGGAATGGTTCTTCCATTTGATCAACATTCTATCACATTTGATGATATTATATATTCTGTTGACATGCCACAGGTAATTCAAGTCATAGATATTTTAAACTAAAAAATTTTCTTGTAGTGGCTTTCAAATTAATATTGTCCGAAAGAAGAAACTTGAGACCTAACTATTTTGGTTGGACTTGTAGGAAATGAAGAGCCAGGGTGTTATTGAGGATAAATTGGTGCTTCTAAAGGGTGTGAGTGGTGCTTTTAGGCCAGGTGTTCACACAGCTCTGATGGGTGTTAGTGGTGCTGGTAAAACAACTCTGATGGATGTGCTAGCTGGTAGGAAAACTGGTGGATATATTGAAGGGAACATCACAATCTCAGGGTTCCCAAAGAACCAAGAAACATTTGCTCGAATTTCTGGGTACTGTGAGCAAAATGACATTCATTCTCCTCATGTTACTGTGTATGAGTCCTTGCTCTACTCAGCATGGCTCCGCTTATCCTCTGAAGTTGATTCAGAAACCAGAAAGGTTGGTATCTAAAAGGCCACTCAAGTTCATGGTTTTTCTGCTTGCATTTCTTCCTACTCTTTTAGTGCAATTGACAGTATGTCACTTTGGCTGGTGCTCATGCTAGACTCTGGAAAATGCTTAAATTTAGCTCACTTGAATATTGCAATATATGAGCTGTTTTCTCTAGGTATGGTTGCAGACTAAGACAATATGAGCACGATTAAGCTTAATAATTAGATTCTATTGTTAATTGTTAAGCATGATTCCATATTAAAGATGTTTGAGTTTGCAATAATAATCTTGATTCCATATTATATCACATGATTCATGATTCTAACAAACGGTTGCAGATGTTCATTGAGAAGTCATGGAGCTTGTGGAGCTAAACCCATTGAGGAATGCACTTGTTGGGTTGCCTGGTGTGAATGGTCTCTCTACTGAGCAGCGCAAGAGGCTCACTATCGCAGTTGAGCTTGTGGCAAACCCCTCTATAATATTCATGGATGAGCCAACTTCAGGTCTAGATGCAAGAGCTGCT
The DNA here is from genome assembly GCF_002906115.3 of Quercus suber. Taxonomy (NCBI): domain Eukaryota; kingdom Viridiplantae; phylum Streptophyta; class Magnoliopsida; order Fagales; family Fagaceae; genus Quercus; species Quercus suber. The sequence goes on from NW_027070459.1 coordinate 91,075, forward strand.
GCAATTGTTATGAGAACAGTTAGGAACACAGTGGACACTGGAAGAACAGTTGTGTGCACCATCCATCAGCCAAGCATTGACATATTCGAAGCTTTTGACGAGGTAAGGACTATTAACTATCAACAGGCTAGGTGCAAATGTGTTGGTTAACCTGGTTTTCTTCTAGATTTGAGTATGACACATATGTAACATGTATTTACAGCTTTTCCTGATGAAACGTGGAGGACAAGAGATATACGTTGGGCCATTGGGACACCACTCAAGCCATCTTATAAAGTATTTTGAGGTAGGATTATTGAAGATCAGATGCAAACACCCAACGGCCATAAAATTTATCTATGTTGTATATTTCCTAATGCATATACCTTTCATTTGCTTCTAGAGCATCGAAGGAATCAGAAAAATTAAAGATGGTTACAATCCAGCAACTTGGATGTGGAAGTTACATCTTCAGCAGAGGAAATAACTTTGGGTGTTGATTTTACTAATGTGTACAGAAACTCAGATTTGTACAGGTATGTTTAATATTATATTAAATGCTTTATAGGATGAAAAACGATCTCTACTATCTGGGAAATGTTTAAATAAGTTCTTTGTTGCAGTTATGTTCTTTGAATTTAAGGCTAAAACTTTTACTATGTGGCATATCCATTAGGAGGAACAAGGCATTGATTCAAGAGTTGAGCAAACCTGCCCCAATAAAAAAAGAACTCTATTTCCCAACCCAATATGCACAGTCATTTTTCACTCAATGCATGGCTTGCTTGTGGAAGCAACACTGGTCCTATTGGCGCAACCCACCATACACTGCCGTGAGATTTCTGTTCACAGTTTTCATAGCCTTGATATTTGGGACAATGTTCTGGGACCTCGGTTCCAAGACGTAAGTTACTGCTACAAAAATTTGCCAAATTTTGAACACTCCAATGGATTACTGCTACATTTTAATATAATTTTCAAATTGCAGCAAGAGGCAACAAGATTTATTCAATGCAATGGGTTCCATGTATGCTGCTGTCTCTTCCTTGTGTCCAAAATGCTTCATCAGTGCAGCCTGTAGTGGCAGTTGAACGAACTGTCTTCTATAGAGAAAGAGCTGCTGGAATGTATTCAGCATTGCCATATGCATTTGCACAGGTAACTAGGGTCACATCTTGCAGGCTTAACCTATAGAGTATTACTGTATTAGTCTACAATAATTGTGTATGTTAATGTGACTTACTATCTTTTGTTGCAGGTTACAATTGAGCTCCCATAGTTTTTGCGCAAGCTGTGTTTTATGGCATCATAGTTTATGCAATGATTGGTTTGAATGGACTGTAGCAAATTCTTTTTGGTATCTATTTTTCATGTACTTCACATTGTTGTACTTTACCTTCTACGGCATGATGACTGTGGCTGTGACGCAAACCACCATATTGTTCCATAATATCATTGCATTTTATGCAATATGGAATCTATTTTCAGGATTCATTATCCACGAACTGTAAGTATTTTCACTTTGATGTGCAGGTTTTCATGTGTACAAATATATCTAACAATACTAAATCTTTTTCATTTTTCCTTTTCTTACATTTATCCACTTGGAAATCAACAGAGGATTCCTGTATGGTGGAGATGGTACTACTGGCATGTCCAGTAGCTTGGACTTTGTATGGATTGGTTGTTCTCAATTTGGAGATATAGAGGAATTGATGAATGATGGCAATAATGAATCAAAAAAAAAAAAAAAAAAAAAAAAAAAAAAAAAAAAAAAAAACATGTGAGTTTCTGCGTCAGTTTCCACGTACGTACGAAGCAGGGGCGGAGGCAGAGGGGGGCGAGGGGGGGCACCTGCCCCCCCTGACTCCTAAAATTTTCATGTATATGTAACTTTAATTCTTAAGTAGTTCCACGCATAGAGAAAAAACCAAAAAAAAAAAAAAAGGACTCCCACTTGGTTGAAACAAAGTGGCTCTCACACAAGAAAAAAGAAAGCAAAAAAAAGTTGTCTCCAACTTGTCACCTATTTTTCTGTCCTTATAGGTAGCTTTTATCTTGTCCCAAGTTTGACACATGTTTCACAATTTTTTTTCTTTTCTATTATTTTTTTTACCATTTTCACTAATAATGATACTCTTTACAATATTTTATTGTCTATTAATGCTAGAGATATTACAAATTTTACTACTTATATATTATAAATTGATATGTCACCAATTACAAAAAATAATTTCAAACATTTATTCATTATATATTGTTTAAGTAACACTAATAACATTTTTACCATATCAGTTTGTAAACATTTTGTTGTAAATTTTGTAGTATGAATTGATTATTTTATAAAATTTATTTTAATGATATGAAATATATTTATTTTCTTACAATTGTTTATTTATTTTGTTATTATTATTATTATCGATTAATATTTTTTAGATCAATTTCACTTTAAATAATATCTTTTAATTTTGCCCTGAACTAAAATTTTGGCTCCGCCACTGATACGAAGCATCAGAGGATATTGTGATGTGAATGCACTTCGACGTCCTCACTCTATATATATGTCACCGATAATGTTGCTACATATTCATTGTTGGGACAAGTTCCAAACCAACATACACAGAAAAAAAGCATAGAGAGTTTGATCATCTGTTTTTTGTTTAATTCACTTCTATATTGAGAAAACAAAAACTCTTTCTGGGTTTTGGTGGGCTTTTGCAGTTATTGCAGCAGGACCAGTCTTTGGTTTTAGCCATAAAGTTTGAACATTTACACATTGAATTGAATTCTGAAGAAATATATACATATTTCTGGGGGGACTTGGTGGGTTTTAGCTGTTGGTTGTAATGGAAGGGGGTGACATTTACAAGGCTAGTAGTAGTTTAAGAGTGAATAGTTCTTCCCGATGGAGGAACACTCTGTGGAAGTTTTCAACAGGTCTTCACGTGAAGAAGACGATGAAGAAGCTCTCAAATGGGCTGCCCTTGAAAAGCTTCCTACGTTTGATCGTCTAAGAAAAGGTATATTAACTACCTCAAAAGGTGAGGCTAATGAAATCAATATAGAAAGTCTTGGATTTGAAGAAAGGAAGCAATTGCTTGAGAGGTTGTGAAATAGCGAAGAGGACAATGAGAAGTTCTTGATGAAGGTCAGGAACCGGATAGATAGGTAAGAGTTCTGCCAATTTATGCTTCAAATTTTATATATTGTTTGGTTATGTACTGTAATGGATTTTAATTTCCTCGGTTTCTTGGAATTTAATTAGAGTTGGAATTGATCTTCCAACAATTGAGTACGATTTGAGCACCTAAATGTTGAGGCAGAAGCATATGTGGGTGGCAGAGCTTTGCCTACATTCTTTAACTTCAGTGTCAATATTGTAGAGGTAACCAGCAGCAAAATATGTACTAGTCAGTTACACAATTTTTCTTTCGAAGTGTTTCTGTTAAGTTGTTATTGAATTTACTTTTCACCGTGCGCAGGGTTTTTTAAATTCTCTCAATATTCTGCCAAGTAAAAAGAAACACTTGTCTATCCTTAAAAATGTTAGTGGAATCATCAAGCCTAGAAGGTGAGAAATCAACCTCAGCTATAATATGCATTGGACTCTGAATGTTTACAATTAGTTTCTGGGAACCATTCTCATTTTCTGCATATGTATTTTGCAGAATGACATTGCTATTGGGTCCCCCAAGTTCTGGGAAGACAACACTCTTGTTGGCTTTGGCCGGAAAGCTTGACCCTGATCTAAAGGTGAAAATAATTTGATTTCAGCGTCAACTCATCCTTCAATTTGCAATTCTTTACTCTATTTAAATCTTTAGTATCATCTCTGATTAAAAGGAAAAAAAAAAATGAAATTCTTCTTCAGTTGTCTGGGAGGGTGACTTACAACGGCCATGGCATGAATGAGTTTGTACCCCAGAGAACTGCTGCCTATATCAGTCAATATGATCTCCATATTGGAGAAATGACTGTAAGAGAAACCCTGTGCTTCTCTGCAAGGTGCCAAGGGGTTGGATCACGCTACGGTCAGTTAATTTAGTGACAGGATCACTTATTTTATAGCTTTCCTTCAATATAAATTTCTAGATGAACTGTCATGAGTAATATGTAATATTAGGAAGAATGACCGTTGTTTTGGTAATCTGCAGATATGCTAGCAGAGTTGTCCAGAAGAGAAAAAGAGGCAAATATCAAGCCAGATCCAGATATTGATATCTACATGAAGGTGAGGCAGAAGCTCTTGACCTATAATTTGTATCTTTAGCTAATCTCTTGTATTTCACTTAGATCGAGATTTATAGTAATAGTTTTCATAATTCATATGAAAAATAATAAAAATGGTTGCAACCGTAATCTTTGGCATAATTCATGTTATAGTTGATTATTTATGTTCAATTTTGGATTGAGTAGCATCTTTAATTTTATTTGTAACATAACTTATTCACGTGAGTGATGGTGGTTTTCTTTTGTTTATTGGCTTCTAATATATCAGGCTGCCACAACTGAAGGCCAAGAGGCAACAGTGGTGACAGATTATACATTAAAGGTAACATTTCCAGTTTTGGCATAGGCTTATGACTATTAAGACACAGTAAACATAATATACTTTAATCTCTTTAATTTGCTTCAAATATACAGGTTTTGGGTTTAGATGTGTGTGCTGATACCATGGTTGGCGATGAAATGATAAGGGGTATTTCTGGTGGACAAAGGAAGCGTGTTACAACAGGTACATCGAATCAATAGCAAATAGAATTCAGTTTAGTTGATATGAAATTGGATGTATGCTAATCTATATTGAATCAAATTATAGGGGAGATGTTGGTTGGACCAGCAAAGGCAATGTTTATGGACGAAATATCAACTGGATTGGACAGTTCGACAACTTTCCAAATTGTGAATTCACTGAAGCAATATGTTCACATTCTTGATGGAACAGCAGTCATCTCTCTACTGCAGCCAGCACCAGAGACATATAATCTTTTCGATGACATTATTCTCCTCTCTGATGGCTACATTGTGTACCAGGGTCCCCGTGAGCTAGTTCTTGACTTTTTTGAATCCATGGGTTTTAAATGTCCGGACCGAAAAGGCGTGGCTGACTTCTTGCAAGAGGTTAGTGTTAATCTTTTCTTTTCTTTTTCTTTTTTCTTTTTAATCTCATCCATACTAATAAAGAACTTAAGGATGAGTCTTACATGTGGAATTCTCATCTGTATTTTCTGTGATTATGACAGGTGACATCAAGGAAAGATCAGGAGCAGTACTGGGCACGCAAAGATGAGCCTTACAGTTTTGTCACAGTTCAGGAATTTGCTGAGGCATTCCAATCATTCCATGTTGGCAGGAGTATAGGAGATGAACTTTCAGTTCCATATGACAAGAGTAAAAGCCACCCGGCTGCTTTGACAACCAACAAGTATGGTGTTAACAAGAAGGAGCTGTTAAAAGCTAATTTCTCAAGAGAATACTTGCTGATGAAGAGGAATTCATTTGTTTATATCTTCAAGCTTACACAAGTAGGCTTAAAACTTAATTTTTTCCTCTTGCTTTAATTTGCATTTAGTATGATTTCGATTTTTAACTTTTGTTTGTTTCGTTTTTGTGCTTTTAGCTTTTTATGATGGCTCTGATTGCAATGACACTTTTCCTACGGACAAAGATGCCTCGTGAATCAGTAACCGATGGATCAATTTATACGGGTGCTTTGTTCTTCACTGTGATTATGATTATGTTTAATGGAATGGCAGAGCTTTCTATGACGATTGTAAAGCTTCCTGTCTTTTACAAGCAAAGGGATCTCCTCTTCTATCCTTCTTGGGTATATGCTCTTCCAACATGGATCCTCAAGATTCCAGTAACATTTTTAGAAGTTGGAGTTTGGGTATTTATGACCTATTATGTCATTGGATTTGATCCAAGTCCTGGAAGGTAATTATAATGATATTGTGGCTCATTTAGATATTGCTTTAGTTTGTGCGTTATATTCTAATCAATATATTCAAATGTAAATATTGCAGGTTGTTTAAACAATACCTTCTACTCTTACTTGTAAACCAAATGGCTTCTGCATTATTCCGATCTATTGGAGCAATGGGTAGAAACATGATTATTGCCAACACTTTTGGGTCCTTTGCATTGCTCTTACTTTTCGCCTTAGGTGGCTTTATACTTTCCAAAGGTAACAATATACTAAACTAAGAAATTTATTTAAACGTTTCTTTTTTTCAGTTTGTTATACTATACCTTCAAGAACTGCCTTTTCATCTGTTGACTTACTTCTATAGATGATATAAAGAAATGGTGGATATGGGGTTACTGGATATCGCCTTTGATGTACGGACAGAATGCAATAGTGGTGAATGAGTTCCTGGGGGGAAACTGGAGAAATGTAACTTCTTTGACTATGCATCTGAACATCTATGCCGTCTTCCTGTTAATAACAAGCTAATGCTTGATTAAATTGTAATAATATAGGGTAGCACAACGGAAGCACTGGGAATTTCAGTTTTGAAGTCTCGAGGGTTCTTCACACAAGCATATTGGTATTGGATTGGCGTAGGAGCACTAGTTGGATTCTTACTAGTTTTCAACATCATTTTCACGCTGGCTCTTACTTATCTTAACCGTGGGTATCTCCACCTTTTCCGCTATATGTTTTATAAATTAGGAGCTTTTTTGTTAATGATGTACCATTTCTTGTGCAGCATTTGGAAAGGCACAAACTGTAAAATCAGATGAACCAGAAAGCAATGAACAAGGGCAAAGGACAGGAGAAGGCATACAGTCAACACTCAGAGGAAACAGCTCAAGTCACCATTCCAACATAGGTAATATGTTGCAAATATTGTGTATTGTATCCTGTGAGTATCATAGTTTTATTTCCATTTAGTTTCTAACTAAAGTTAACGGATGTGCAGGGAGTAGGAGGAGAAGTAGCTCATCTGCAAGGTCAGGAGCTGAAATTGAGGCCAGTCGTAATGGGAAAAGAGGAATGGTTCTTCCATTTGATCAACATTCTATCACATTTGATGATATTATATATTCTGTTGACATGCCACAGGTAACTCAAGTCATAGATATTTTAAACTAAAAAATTTTCTTGTAGTGGCTTTCAAATTAATATTGTCCCGAAAGAAGAAACTTGAGACCTAACTATTTTGGTTGGACTTGTAGGAAATGAAGAGCCAGGGTGTTATTGAGGATAAATTGGTGCTTCTAAAGGGTGTGAGTGGTGCTTTTAGGCCAGGTGTTCTCACAGCTCTGATGGGTGTTAGTGGTGCTGGTAAAACAACTCTGATGGATGTGCTAGCTGGTAGGAAAACTGGTGGATATATTGAAGGGAACATCACAATCTCAGGGTTCCCAAAGAACCAAGAAACATTTGCTCGAATTTCTGGGTACTGTGAGCAAAATGACATTCATTCTCCTCATGTTACTGTGTATGAGTCCTTGCTCTACTCAGCATGGCTCCGCTTATCCTCTGAAGTTGATTCAGAAACCAGAAAGGTTGGTATCTAAAAGGCCACTCAAGTTCATGGTTTTTCTGCTTGCATTTCTTCCTACTCTTTTAGTGCAATTGACAGTATGTCACTTTGGCTGGTGCTCATGCTAGACTCTGGAAAATGCTTAAATTTAGCTCACTTGAATATTGCAATATATGAGCTTGTTTTCTCTAGGTATGGTTGCAGACTAAGACAATATGAGCACGATTAAGCTTAATAAATTAGATTCTATTGTTAATTGTTAAGCATGATTCCATATTAAAGATGTTTGAGTTTGCAATAATAATCTTGATTCCATATTATATCACTATGATTCATGATTCTAACAAACGGTTGCAGATGTTCATTGAGGAAGTCATGGAGCTTGTGGAGCTAAACCCATTGAGGAATGCACTTGTTGGGTTGCCTGGTGTGAATGGTCTCTCTACTGAGCAGCGCAAGAGGCTCACTATCGCAGTTGAGCTTGTGGCAAACCCCTCTATAATATTCATGGATGAGCCAACTTCAGGTCTAGATGCAAGAGCTGCTGCAATTGTTATGAGAACAGTTAGGAACACAGTGGACACTGGAAGAACAGTTGTGTGCACCATCCATCAGCCAAGCATTGACATATTCGAAGCTTTTGACGAGGTAAGGACTATTAACTATCAACAGGCTAGGTGCAAATGTGTTGGTTAACCTGGTTTTCTTCTAGATTTGAGTATGACACATATGTAACATGTATTTACAGCTTTTCCTGATGAAACGTGGAGGACAAGAGATATACGTTGGGCCATTGGGACACCACTCAAGCCATCTTATAAAGTATTTTGAGGTAGGATTATTTGAAGATCAGAATTGCAAACACCCAACGGCCATAAAAATTTATCTATGTTGTATATTTCCTAATGCATATACCTTTCATTTGCTTCTAGAGCATCGAAGGAATCAGAAAAATTAAAGATGGTTACAATCCAGCAACTTGGATGTTGGAAGTTACATCTTCAGCAGAGGAAATAACTTTGGGTGTTGATTTTACTAATGTGTACAGAAACTCAGATTTGTACAGGTATGTTTAATATTATATTAAATGCTTTATAGGATTGAAAAACGATTCTACTATCTGGGAAATGTTTAAATAAGTTCTTTGTTGTAGTTATGTTCTTTGAATTTAAGGCTAAAACTTTTACTATGTGGCATATCCATTAGGAGGAACAAGGCATTGATTCAAGAGTTGAGCAAACCTGCCCCTAATAAAAAAGAACTCTATTTCCCAACCCAATATGCACAGTCATTTTTCACTCAATGCATGGCTTGCTTGTGGAAGCAACACTGGTCCTATTGGCGCAACCCACCATACACTGCCGTGAGATTTCTGTTCACAGTTTTCATAGCCTTGATATTTGGGACAATGTTCTGGGACCTCGGTTCCAAGACGTAAGTTACTGCTACAAAAATTTGCCAAATTTTGAACACTCCAATGGATTACTGCTACATTTTAATATAATTTTCAAATTGCAGCAAGAGGCAACAAGATTTATTCAATGCAATGGGTTCCATGTATGCTGCTGTTCTCTTCCTTGGTGTCCAAAATGCTTCATCAGTGCAGCCTGTAGTGGCAGTTGAACGAACTGTCTTCTATAGAGAAAGAGCTGCTGGAATGTATTCAGCATTGCCATATGCATTTGCACAGGTAACTAGGGTCACATCTTGCAGGCTTAACCTATAGAGTATTACTGTATTAGTCTACAATAATTGTGTATGTTAATGTGACTTACTATCTTTTGTTGCAGGTTACAATTGAGCTCCCATATGTTTTTGCGCAAGCTGTGTTTTATGGCATCATAGTTTATGCAATGATTGGGTTTGAATGGACTGTAGCCAAATTCTTTTGGTATCTATTTTTCATGTACTTCACATTGTTGTACTTTACCTTCTACGGCATGATGACTGTGGCTGTGACGCCAAACCACCATATTGCTTCCATAATATCATCTGCATTTTATGCAATATGGAATCTATTTTCAGGATTCATTATCCCACGAACTGTAAGTATTTTCCACTTTTGATGTGCAGGTTTTCATGTGTACAAATATATCTAACAATTACTAAATCTTTTTCATTTTTCCTTTTCCTTACATTTATCCACTTGGAAATCAACAGAGGATTCCTGTATGGTGGAGATGGTACTACTGGGCATGTCCAGTAGCTTGGACTTTGTATGGATTGGTTGTTTCTCAATTTGGAGATATAGAGGAATTGATGAATGATGGCAATAATGAATCAGTAAAAGAGTTTGTTAAAAGCTATTTTGGATACAAGCATGATTTTCTAGGAGTGGTTGCGGTTGTAGTTGCTGGGGTTGCAGTACTCTTTGCATTCATCTTCGCAGTTTCCATCAAGATTTTCAATTTCCAAAGGCGATAGAAGGTTGTTTTGATTATTTTGTATAGTATGTTTTTAGGATTAATGCTATCTTGCAAGTCCAAGATGTTTTGTCTCTTACACCAACAAGATGTATCTTGAAGCACTTTATTATTATTATTATTATCATTATTTTGAGGAGGAATATTATGAATTTTATTCAAGGAAAGTCAGCCATGATCAGCGAAAAGAACATAAATCAAATATGGAAGAACATTCTCTATCCACACTAGAAAACCTCTAATATGTCTAGTATGTTTAGCTAGGTTGTGAACAACAATCACTACAACAATATGTATTTTTGGTGGCGAATATTAGTGACGAAAAGACCATAAATCAAATGTGGAGGAACATTCTCTATCAACACTGAAAAACCTCTAACATGTCGAAAACCTCTAACATGTCTAGTATGTTTAGCTAGGTTGAGAACAACAATCACTACCACAATATGTATTTTTGGCGGTGAATATTAGTAATGAATTTTTTTTTTTTGGTCACCAAAAGTTAAAATATAATGACGAAATTCATATTTCATCGCCATTTATAAAAAAATAATAACATTTGGCGACGAAAATTAAAATTTTTCCCCAAATGTCACTTGACGATGAAACTATTTTTTTACTAAATAATGTATTTAGTGAGGAAAACATTAGGCAACAAAATGTTTTTGTCACCAATTGTTTTTTTTAAATAGTTAGACCTTCTGGATATAAAACATTTTGTCGCCAGGACTTTTGACAATGTGGTATATGCGTCGAAACCAATTTCGTAGCCAAAAAACAAATTTCATCACCAAAAGTCCTTGCAACAAAAAATAGGACTTTTGGTGAAGAAAATTTTTGTCACCAAAAATACATTTTGTTGCAATAAATGTTACCAAGTCTACGTACATGAGAAAAGGAAATACAATTATTGGCAACAATGGTAGATTTGGCTGAACGAGCATACGGCCAAATGGAGATAGAGAGTCCTCATCAGAGTTGAGAGTTTTTAATCATAGTTTCAAAATCACCTTCAAGGATAAAATAAGTGAAATCAAGTTCCTAGGCAAATGAGATAACCCTTGCAGTAGCCCTGGCCTCAATGAGGCTTGATGAGAAAGGTAGAGAGGTTTGCTTCTAGAGTGAGGCAATAGCTTGGCCCTAACATTCTCAAGTTACCACTCCCAAACTAGCTTTGCCTAAATCTTGAAAGGTTGCCCCATCAAAATTGATCTTGGTTGAACCCTCAAGAGGAGGAGACCAGCAGACCTGTGAGCTTGTTTGGACAGAAGACCGGGCCGAGGTGACAGGATCGGTACGAAGAAAATCAGCAAGTGCTTGAGTTGCTTAAGGGATCACCTACAAGAGAGGAAACTCCTTGGAACTAATTCTGAGTTGGTTTCTTCAATACCATATAGTCCATATGACCATGGCCATCAATTCTAGATTTTTCCCTTCCTAATGCACGCAGAGAATCAAGTCCCTAAACAATGGAAAAGAGCATGATTGCTGAAATGAAAATGTTGAAATCGAATCCCAAATATTCGAGAGCTTTGAACACTCCCACAGTGCATGAGACACGGTTTTTGAGCACATCTTACAATGTTCATAGATGATGTTAGGTAAAATTTTCCTCCTTCATAAATTCCGCTTGGTTGGGATTGCGTTTAGACAAGAACGCCCCAAAAAATTCTTGACTCTTTTTGGAATTGATAGCCCCCAGATCAATTTCCATCAATCATCATCTTGGGATTGGTTATTAGCAAGAGGGATCACAAAATTTTCCTTAGCAAGGAACTTAAAGCCCGACTTTACTATATAAACACCCGTTGAATTGAAGGGCACAGACCATTTTATCCTCAACTGGGGCATAACTTAAAGGGATACTCAATATCAACTCCAACCTCGTAGGGATTAGACAAACCACGCAAAAAGTTGATATCCCACCTCCCCTCTTTCTCATGTTTTTGTAGTTCGACAAAACATTTGAATAGAGTCAGAATCAAGATATGGCTTGGTAATTTTAGGCTTCCATTTCTCAATATATATGAAAATTTTATCTTTGATGGAAGTTATTATATAGTTTATTAAAAGTGGAGTTTTGTTATTATTCCTACTTGAAGGTAAGCGTTTGATGATGTGTCTCAATGAATTTCAATATATTAGAAGTGGAATTAGAAATTTTCCTCTATTTCTAATTTCATTATATTTTGCAACATGTTTTTTTGTGACCTCTGTTGATGCCCATTTTTGCAAATTCATACCCAATGGCGCATAAGGAAGAAAGCCCAATAAATTGCAAGACGCAAAAGCCCATACGAAAGAAAGCCTAATAAAAAGCAAGGCCTAAAGACCTACCAAGAAGACAGAAGAGTAAGAAAGTTCCAAAGAAAGAAGAGCAAGTAAAAGCAATCTACAGCAAAACACAAATTTGCTGCAAAATACAAATCTGCTGTAAAATACAGCTTTACCGCAGAATACAGTTCTCTGACAAAATGGCTTCAACAGATGAAGATAAATTGGGCCCAAGACCCTTTTGATCCAGTCAACATTATTTGGCCCACAAATCTACCGCAGAATACAGCTTTACCACATAATACAGTTCTCTGGCAGAATAGCTTCAGCAGATGAAGATAAATTGGGCCATAGACCCTTTTGATCCAGTCAACATTATTTGGCCACAAAGGCCCAAATCCTTTTGTATAAAAAAGATAGGCGTGAAAACTAATATGAAGAAGCATGATGAAAAGAAACAAGGAAGAGCAGGAAGTGTCAGCAACAGGAATCACATGAAGGAAAGAAAAGCCGAACCGAAGGAAATGACAAGCGCAGCAGGAAACGCATGAGGAAATAAGACAAAAAATAGGCAACAGAACAAAACAGAACTAATCTGCTATGGCAGAAACAGTGTGGGAACGAAAAAAGAAAAAAACAGAAGGGCCCACGGTTAAAGGGATTTAGATGGCGTGATTTGGAGGTAGGGGGGAAAAGGGAATCTATATTTGGTTTCCTGCCACGATTTCTTTTGGAAATATACCTTGCTGGGATGGTATCTTACTCAAAAGAAGTAATAGATGGTTGGGACCATCTGATGCATGCCATAGAGCTAGGTAGTGAGGTAGCCCAGAGGTAGAGGTATACAGCAAGAACAAACAAAAGGGAATTTTATCGTGAAATAAGTAGTGGTGTAGCAAACATGTACTGGAGCAATGGCAATGGTCGCAGCAACCAATGGGTGGGTGGGTAGTCTTGAAAGGATGCCCACAACAAACCAAAAATAATTAGTAAAGCCCTAGGGGTAAAAGGGAAAAATTTCATTGAATCAATTCACTATAAAAGGTAGGCACCAGATGGGAAAAGCACTGAAGGAAGGAAACCCATGGTAAGAGAGTAGAAAATACCCAGATAGAGGAACCCAAAAAAAGGGAAAAGACCCAAGTGAGAAAAATAACCCACATCAAGATAGTAGTTAGAAACTAAGAGTAAAAAAAAGAACGGAGAAAAAGAAAGAAAGAAAGAAAATGGTAAAAAGAAGAGAGAAAACGTGGCAGGAATAGGGGCATGCATCAATAGACCATCTTTTCCCTCCCTCTTAGCAAATCCACTCTTTGAAATCCCCAAAAATAATAGTTAGTAGCCATTTTAGGCCTATTCTTCAAAATGCACAACTTTGATGGCAAAAGCCTATGACAAGGTTGTATAAGTTGGGCTTTGGGTTCTTTCTTGGTTTACTTATCTTATGGGAGGATTCAATACTTGATTTTGATTGCAAATATATTTGATTTCTCTCATTATAACTTATATCTGCTGTATTTAGTCATCTTGTTGTAGCACATTTTTATCACGTCTGTCGCATCAATTGTCCGCTGTGGTGTCTTAATTTGCTGTACTAGTTATTCTGCTATAGTACCTTTTTGTTATATTTACTGTGTTAACTATTATACTAGCTAAACCTTTTCTGCCAAAGCTTTCTTCTTTATTTGTTATTACGTGTTTTACTTTTGACACAAACTAATCATTATCCTGCCATAAGTATATATATACATATGTCTTATCTCTCATGTCCTGCAGAATATATTTTATAAATGTATATGTGAATACGTATAAGTATATATACTCATATATGTATGTATATATATTTGAGAATATGCTAACCCATTTAAACTAACATTTGTTTGATGGGTATTTTCTTTGAGTTTTAGATTTGTTTATGTATAGGAAGTAAAAAAGTATTTTTGCGGTAAGAAAAATGAAGAGTATTCATTCACGTTGCAGAAATCTTTACTTACTACATAGTAGACAGTTTTACTATGCGGCAGACAGCTTTACTGCATAGCAGATGGTTTTATTACACGGTAGAGAGTTTTGTTGCACAGCAGAAAAGTTAGACCTGTGGCAGAAACCAGAGAAAAGTTCCTTCTACGGCAGAAACATCAATCCTGCAGTAGAAATAGAAAAGTCAATTCTGCGGCAAAAACTGGAGAAAAGTTCATTCTGCTGCAGAAATAGAGGATAAGCTCACTTTGCAGTGTCTTCCCTTGGACTTGGACTCAATGTTTGCGCACAAGCCAGACCAAATTGAGTTGCAGTTGAACTGGTCTCAACTTTCTTACTCAGAATATTTGGGCTTAATATCGTAGGAGGCAGCCCAGTCCAGTATAACAAAAAGGCCCACTACAATCTCATTAGTCATTAATGATTTTTCATTTCACTCCATCGACAAAGTAAATAAAAAATAGCAGAGTTTTTATCTTAAAATCCTTCATTAACATGAAGGGCTATTGAAATCCAAGGGCCATATAAGAGTAGTACAAATTAAATCATGCCAGCTATTTAACTAAAATTCTCTTCATAACTCTTCTGAACTATACATAGCTTCAAATAAGATTTGTTTTGTTTTGTTGAGATAATTTGATGATTTTGCTAATGCAACATTAGGTTCTTTTATTTATTTTTTTTCCAATACGGAATTTTCATGACCTTCATATAGTTGTTGATATCAATATTGGCTTGACAAAAGATACTTATGCAAATGATCATCACCGCCCATTTAATGATCCCTTTCTTCAATAAATTGGAATCCTTTGTTATTGAGTATTTGTTTAAGGGCATAATTCTATTTGGACTTTAACTTTTGGTTTTAGTATGTTTGATCTTTTTAGAATATTTCTATAGATCTAAACTCTAACTATCAAACAATGAAAAAAAAAAAAAGAGAATAAAAAATAGTCAAAGAAAGTAAAACCCTAAAAATGAAGAAGTATAAGGACGCAATTTGGTACCTAAGCCCAAAAGGAAAAGGATCTAGGTCCAAAGAGCCTGATACAATGAATTTGTAGATAATAGGCTAGGAAACTAGGCTTTAATGAGTTAGATATTAATTATAGTGAGCCTAGATGATAAGAGAACAAGAATAAATTGGTTCTGCCTAAAGAAAACGTCCTCGGCACAATCCGATGAGACTAGTTCTTATATATATATATATATCATTTGAATTTGGTTACAAGTCCAGTTCTTGTTGCTACAGTGTTTCTTCTCTCAAATCTCCCATCCCCCTTCATAATGGCATCCCTTTTCTTTATATTCCCTTCCTTCTTCTTCATCTTCACCTTCCACGTGTAGGTCAAGTGGTTAGCTTTGATCATTGTCCCATCCGCACCTTCCTGAAGTCTCTGGGAGTGGTTTTAAGGCTGAATATTACTGTTCAGATATCATCTCCACATTAATGCGGCTAGAGACTTAGCTGCAGAGCATTCAATGCGATGGTAGCAGTTTTCTCTTAGATATTTCTTAGGTTCCCTTTGTCCTATGCCTTCCTGACGTTTATCCTTATCAACAAAAGCCTTCGAAGTGTTGGTCTTGATGGCAAATCACACCCTCTAACCTCTGCTCTGATTAGTCGATGTGTTGTTTGTCCTCGGACTTCCTCCCTCAACCCTCATGACCAGACCCCTCTTTTCATACATTAACATGGACCTCCGCGATGACATTTATCTATCTTCAAGCTATTAGACTTCCTCGGACGAGGCCCATGGCCCAATGTGTACTTCTGGGCTTGTCACCCCTACAATAGCCCTTCGAAATTCTCCTTTTTTGCTCCTCGGAAAAAAGAAGGATTTTGATATTTACTAAAATTATTCTATTCTTAGCTTACGTCATATCTGTCCACGTAGATACCTTTTCAACTGCCCAACGCACGCTCCTAACGATTCAGCACCTAGTATGCGCCTTCATTTAATTTATATGGCTCCATGTTCTGCACGTTCTACTATACGATGTGGATCCAACGGTAGGGAATTTTATAGGAACGCGAGCAGGAGTTTTCCCACTTACTTTTCTCTTTCATACATATATCACTTAGAAGCTTCATTCACCTCACTTTTTACACTCTCAAAATTCAAGAGCTAGTCTGAGGAGCTTTTCTTCATTCTCGTAAGTAGTTTCTAGCCATCTCTTCTTTCTTTCTTCACTTCGGTCTTTCCCCTTTTTCCTTTTGTTTAGAGTCCTTTCTCTCCTCAACCCACTTAATTTCATTTCATCTACCTATTCATTTCCTTTCCCTTTCAAATAGGTAGATTTGCCTACTCAGTAGACTCCCCTAAGAGTATAGAGAGCTTTAAAGCTCAATATCAAATCCCACCAAGAGTGTCCATTAGGTATTGTAAGTAGGGAATGTGGCACATCGCGAGACAGGAGGGAGAAGTAGTGATCCCCATAATTACCTTCATGGAGGGAGGGATAAGAATCCCTATAGGTAGAGTTACTAGGGATTATCTTATAGCTTATGGCTTTCCCCTACTCAGTGCCCCCAATATGTTTAGGATCCTAGGAAGCATAGACGTCCTCAATGAGAAGATAGGCGTGAACCTCACCCACCACAACGTTAATTGGATTTACAATTGTCACCACTTAACAGGGCAGGGGTATTATCTAAAAAGTAGGTACCCTAAGGTTAGGCTTATATCGTGCCTCCCCGAATCCAACAAAGGCATGAACAAGGATTACCTGATTGTCTATAGGGAGTAGCACGATGGCCTAACCTGCCCAACAAGAGAAAGGACACTAGGTGGGGTTTTTGAGTCTAGGTTTTTTGTTCTAATGATAATACCCCTTTTTTCTCACCAGTGTCTCTCGTGCTCCCCCTTTTCTTTATTTTTTACTTGTAATTTGGCTTCCCTTTGACTTGTGTCGCTATTCTAACAAGGCTCTTTTATTTTTGATGTTTTTGTAGACAAGTATTCGGCCATTCCGAACCTGAACCTTGTCAATTAGCCAAATTTGGATAGAGTACTCAAGTCCAAGGTATTTGTTTATAGCGACGGAAAATTAAGGGCAGCACATTTAATTTTAGGCTACACCCTAATCTCATCTAGCTTCCAAGCACCAAAGTGTGTGATCAAGGCAAGGGACCCATGTCTACATCAGATCAACGTCACAATCCTCGGCTTTCTTGTCTCCAGCCCCATCCCAGAAGGTGTGCAATAGATAGAATTGCCATTTCAACGCACCGCCAAGGAAGTAGCCACACCATCCTTACCAGTCATCAAGGAGGAAGAGGAAGTAGTTGAAATCTCTGAATCCGAAGACGGATTTGAAATCTTTAGCCACCACCCATTCCCAAAAGCTCCTACTAAGGACTTCAACTATCTTCCCCCCGCCTAAGTAAGCTGCACCGAAGAAGCTCCTTCTATCCCAAACATGATGGTGCTACAACGTAAGACGAGGATAAGCCTCCATGAGCTTATGGAATCCCATGCCATAGGCAACGTGTCCGAGAAGGCAATCTAGTCCAAACCTTCTACCCTTCTCTTTACATAGACCTCCCAACCTAAGCCCGCTGAAAAAAAGAGGAAGCAAGACCAAAAAGGGAAGGAGGTAATGGACGAGAGAAGGAAATCTCCATCCAAGGAGGCTGAGGCTCAGAGGGGGGACAAACATGCCAAGGTCGCACAAACCAAATCCTCCAGTGAAGGGGTCATTACGACAAGGAGGTGTGAACAACAAATTGAAGTCCCAACCTGGACCCCCTTCATAATGCTAGATGGAGATCCTCTTCCAAGTGATGCCTTCATCAGAGACTTCCACTAGGGTAAGGCTAGGTACATAGCCAATACTATGGAGCAGGCTCTGCTGCTTCCCTTCGACATGGCCGACCTTAGGTCGATGAGGAAGCATAAAGTGTTCCTCAGCCTGAAGAGGGATCTTGCATTGGTAAGTCCTTCACCTTTTTTTTTTTTTTTACATTCAAAAATTACAATCCTCTTCTCTTTTCTTCTCTTTTTTATTTTATTTTATTTTATTATTATGCTTCTTTCCTTGGTGTTGACACCCCATTTTGCAACCCGCATTTTACTTCACATGGAGGGTAAAAGGGTACTTTCACTTTGGAAATATGCATCTTGATTTTAGCTATTAGATTATTGGACTCATTTCACCAAAATGATCTTGATGTTGTAACGATCAAATCGACTGCTCATAAGTCCTAGTCGGACTATCCGATTGAAAGTTATCATCAAATCAAATTTTAATGGCTAAGATGTACTATCACAAATTGAGTCCGACTATATGTGATTATGAACAATTGATTTTAATTGGTTATAGGTATAATCAATTTGAGATCAATGATATGTCATAATTTGATTGGTTAGGACTACATTTTTTGGTGAGGTTGCATACACCTAATTAATTAGATAGTTAAACATTAATTATTCAATGAGTAATTTGTGTAATTATCTTTTAGTTAGAGTAAATTTGGAACCAATTAAGTCTGAAATGAGAGTGATTAGAGTCATTTAATGTTAATTGGGAGCTAATTTGGGACCTATTAATGTTAATTGTGCTGAAACCATTTTCTATCAAATGACCTCTACTCATCATTTCATCAATATCTCTCAGAATATTTTGAATATGTGAATGAGATAAATTTTCCAGAAACTAGACATCTGGGGCTTCAATTTGAGCACAAGAATGAGGCAATTCCGATTAGAATTGAGTCAAATATGATTTTTTGAAATTGGCTCTACAAGCTGTTATAGCAGCTACGGGAAAACCGAATTTTGGCTTGCTCCTCATTCCCATCAATCTTTCCATTTAATGCACCAGATTTTTTCCAAGGCTAAAATGAGGCCTAGGTTCATAATTCTTTTTCAACTCTCATTAAATAGCCTTCCAATCATATTTCATCCACCATTACTATATAAACCCTTTCCCTCTTTCATTTCAAAGCACACCAAAAACCCCTTCTCTTTCCCTCTCTTGAGTTCTAGTGAAGTTGAGTAATCTTGTCATATCTTAGTCTTCCTGAGACTCAAGGTATTAAGTGAGATTCACTCTTCCTCTCCTAACTCTTCTTTTCCTCCACCCTAGAACCTCCCTCAAGAGTTTCCTCCTCCACCATATGGATCTTGCATGAAGGTATAATCTCTTTCCCTAATTGTTTTTCATGTTGCCATGATGAGGGTTCAAGATTAAAGCATGATAAGAATCATTTAAATTCTTTTGAATGTTCTTAGTTGTTCTAATATGTTCTTTACATATTCTTGGTTGTTCATCACATATTCATGCATAACACTAGTTTCGATCTTAAATCAACATCAAAAATATGAAAAATATGTTTATTTAATAATTCTTGCAAATCCTTGAATCTAGGATATCACCGTCCATAGACATTCACTAGAATTTATTTTTCAATCCAAATGCAATGCCTAATAAATTGAATTAGGATTTATCACATGCACACACTTCAAATTCAACATGCAAATTGATTGATAACATATTGGATGATGTGATATGAATGTTGACCACCATAGTCTAGAAGACCGGCTTCACCGGGCAAGGTGGGTGCCTAACACCTTCCTACCTTGTAACATAGCCTCCGAACTTAGATCAAGGGTTAGTAGATCAAATGCTTATCCTTGTAATTTTCAATTTCTAGATTGTAACTAGGAAATAAAGTCATGTACTTTATCTTAGATTGTATCTAGGACCAAAGCCATGTAATTTCCTATGTTCAATGTAAATTCAATTTCAAATTAATAAAATGATGAATTTTTCAATTATGGTTTTTTATTTATTCCAACAATTAAATAAGTGGCGACTTCATTGTAAAATCCTTAATCTAAAGGAAAAAATATAACTAGTCGAACCTCCATTTTGAGAGGCAATAACACAACTCTACCCATCCACATGGGTTTGGCCCAACATTCATTAAAACGGGCCGGGGGCGCGGTCTCTCACACTTGGCAGGCTACTCAAGTCGAACATAAGGCCGCTTACATAGGCAGATGAAGGAAGCGGAATTGAGTTGCATCGTGGCAATGGACACCTTCAACGTGGAGGAAACAATAATTCAAGAGCTAACCGCCAAGTTGAATGAGTTTGATGGGGACAAGAAAAGTGCTAAAATTGCCCTAGAAGGAGTTGAGAGGCAGGCGGAGAGCCAACGTAAGTAGCTCCGGCAAGCCGAGGAGTAGCTATCAACAGCCAAAAGGAAGATTGTAGATCTAAAGAAAAAGCTTGAAAAGGTCAAGAAGGCTAGGGACCAGGTCGAGCAGGATGGCTACGATGTGGGGGTAGCCAAGACCAAGGAAGCACTCAATGTTGAGATTGCGAGGGTATGTAGGACATATTGCCCCCAAGTGTGGATCAAGGCTTTCAACTGGACTGGGGTTGAGGCCTCCTCTTCCCTCAGGAGAGCAGAAAATGTCTACTACCCCTTAGCAATCTGTGCATCTAGCCCCCTAAGCTCTTCAGGGCCCCATACTACCATTATCCCTGAAAAGGAAAATGAAGACAAAGGCAACCCAGCTAAGATCCCTCCCTCCTTCCTCTTCCAGTCCTCCTAAGGCAGCAGAACAAGCCAAGGCCACAGAAAAAGAAAAAGACACATCCAAGGGAATGGTTCCTGAAACCACGAAGCCTTCAGTGGTGCCTAAGGATCCTTCTAAGTGCAAAAAATCTTCTAAGGACTTAGAGATTGTGCTTGCTACCCTTCCCATATCTGCCAAGGAGGACCCCAAGAGCAAAGGCTCAGTTTCTATTGTTGCTGAAGCTACCAAGCCCACCAAAGGCATAGAGAAGGAGAAGCCTCCCTTGAAGATTAATTAGGACCTAGATTAGAGTTTGCTAGGCTTTGTTGTTGTTGTTGTTTTTTTTTTTTTTTTTTTTTCTTCTTTTTTTTCTTTTTTCTTTTTCTTTTTTAGCTGTAACTCAATTTGCTAGGCTTTGTTGTTGTTGTTGTTTTTTTTTTTTTTTTTTTTTCTTCTTTTTTTTCTTTTTTCTTTTTCTTTTTTAGCTGTAACTCAAACCTTCACTTCTTGTAATCGTTCTACCTTTTTTCAAGGTTTAATCTAATGGTAGTTATAAAGTTTTTATTGTACCTATTTTATGCAAGTTCTGATATTTCCTATGCTTTGCTTTACACTTAATTGGTATAAGAATGAGGGATAATAGTATCCAAATTAACACATGCTTACATATCTAGCTTTAATAATCACTTGTGCAAGTGACAAAATCATTGCCCTACTTCGCATAATTAATCACAGAATAAGTGAAGCTTTCCAAGCTTACATTTTTCAACAAGAGGTGACTTTAACTTAGAAAAAATACTTTTCACACTTAGTCAATATGCGGATGAAATATAACTTGATTCAGTTATTAGTATGAGTGATAATGCAATTGCCACATCCCATACAATCAACAACAAATTTGGCTGAACCATCCAAGCTTATAATCTCGATCAAATATACCATTAACTTCAAAAACATACCTTAAGCATAATTAACTTAAAGGACCCTACATATCACTAGACTTTTTACTGATCACAGAGAATGGTGGAGTATCCATCCATCCATGGTTCCACATAATCCTCCCCCCAGCAGTAGATTTAAGGAATTGTAGATAACAACTAACTCATGAACTAATTGCAGATATACTTACAAATGCTTTAAATGATGCACAAGTGTTTCCCTTCTCTTAAATCACCACAATGGGGATCTTGATTATACATCATAGCTAGAATGGTTACCAATTTTTCCAAGGCATATGATTCAGGGAACTTGACATGGCCAAAATTCTGTTTATCATTTAGTTAAACATTTAATAGTGCTATTTTACCCAAGGTATGTGGTTCGAGGAACTTGGCATTACCAAGGTTTTGTTTAACACTTAGATGAATAACAAGAAGTATTAATTTACCCAAGGTATGTGGTCCGAAGAGCCAGACATGACCAAAGTTCTGTTTAACATTTGACCACTATTAATTTACCTAAGGTATGTGGTCCGAGGAGTCAGGCATGACTAAGATTCTATTTAACACTTGACCAAATAATAAGAAGTATTAATTTACCCAAAGTATGTGGTCTAAGGAGCCATGCATGACCAATGTTTTGTTTAACACTTGACCAAATAATAGGAAGTATTAATTTACCTAAGGTATGTGGTTCAAGGAGTCAAGCATGACCAAGGTTACCAAATAATAAGAAGTATTAATTTACCTAATGTATGTGGTCCGAGGAGCCAAGCATAACCAAAATTTTGTTTAATACTTAACCAAATAATAGGAAGTATTAATTTACCCAATGTATGTGGTCCGAGGAGCTAGACATGACCAAGGTTCTATTTAATACTTAAACAAGTAATCAATGCAACAAATAATATCATAAGTAAAATATGGGAGAAATGCCTTTCATTAATAGTAATATCTTCATAGAGAGAGTTGAATATATGTTCTTAATACCCATCTCACAACAATACCTCCTAAAAGTCTTGCTATCAAACTGAAGCCCATTATCCGAGATGAGGGTGTGAGGAATCCCAAATTGAGTGACAATATTTTTTTCACACAAATCTCTTAGCATCCATATCTCTGCTGTTCGCCAAAGGCTCAGTTGTAACCCATTTAGTGAAGTAATCAGTGCCAACCAAAAGCCATCTCCTTTTTCCTATTGCTTTAGAGAAAGGCCCTACAATATCCAAGACCTAATGAGCGAAAGGCCAGGGACTAGAGAGAGGATTAAGAATGCCCCCAAGCTGATGAATGTTTAGGACAAATCTCTAGCATTGGTCACACTTCCTCACATACTTTTGTGCTCCATTTTCCATACCTGGCCACTAATATCCTTAAGTGAGGGCCCTGTGAGATAGTGACCTGCCCCTTGTATGACTTTCACAAATCCATTCATGCAATTCTTCCAGGACGGAGTCTATTGCCTCGGGATGGACACACAACAGATATGGCCTAGAAAAAGAGTGCTTGTACAATTTTTGGTCCTTGGACAACAAAAAATGAGGAGCTTTTTTTTTCACTTTATTGGCCTCTCCTTTCTCTTTGGGCAAAATGTCATCCTTAAGGAACATAACAATGGGATCCATCCAACTAGGTCTCACTCTAATCCGATGAATCTGCACCCCTCCTTTCTTTACCTCAACAGGGTTACATAAATCTTCAACCAGGATGACCTGAGGTAAATTCTAGGCTGAGGAGGTTGCGAGTGTGGCTAAAGAGTCAGCATGAGTATTTTTGCTTCTAGGGATTTGCTGTAAGGCAAAAGACTTGAACCTTGATTGTAAATATCTGACCTAACTCAAATACTCTTGCATCCTTAGATCCCTAGCTTCCAATTCTCCCTTTACCTATCCAACAACCAACTTGGAATCTAAAAATACTTCTACAACCCTTCCTCCCATTTTTCGAACCATATTCATCCCTACCAACAAAGTTTCATATTCTGTCTCGTTGTTTATGGTCGAGAAGCCCAACCTTAAGGATTTCTCAATAACAATCCCTTCAGGAGATACCATGACTAACCCCACCACAGATCCTCTTTGATTAGTAGCACTGTTAACATATACCTTGCAGGACAGAGACTCTTGTAAGGAGACCATTCCAACTGATTTTCCATCCATGTCCTGCTTTTCTCCTTCTTCCTCCTAGAAAGGTTTAGCAAATTCGGCCACCAGATCCGCAAGGACTTGGCCCTTAATAGAGGTGCAAGGCATATACTTGATATCAAAAGCCCCTAGAATTGTGCCCCATTTGGTAATCATTCCTATGTTATCAGCTCTCTGAAGTAGATATTGAAGAGGAAGTTAAGTCAACACCACCATTGTGTGAGCTTGGAAGTAATGTGGGAATTTACGCGTAGCATGCACCACTGCCAATATAGCCTTTTTCAATGGTAGGTACCAAACCTTTGCTTTATGTAAGGACTTGCTCATATAATAGACTGGCCTCTACACCCCACCATCAACCTATATCAGTACCAAGCTAATTACATGGGGAGCCACAGTAATGTAAGCAAATAGAACCTCATCCTCTTCAGGCTTGGCCATGACTGGTGGCCGAGAAAGGTATTCCTTTAACTGCTGAAAGGCTAGGACACACTCCTCGGTCCATTCAAACTCTTTCCACTTATTCAACAACTGGAAGAAAGGTTTGCACCTATCTGTTGACCGAGAGATAAATCGATTCAAGGCAGTAGTCATTCCTATTAATCTCTAGACTTTTTTGGGGTTTCGAGGAGGCTATAGACTATAAATCACTTTAATCTAGTCATGATTGACTTCAATTCCGTGATGAGTGATCATGTATCCTAAAAACTTTCTTAAACTAACCCCAAAAGAGCACATAGAAGCGTTAAGGTGGAGCTTATGTTTCCTCAATATTCCAAAGATATTTTTGAGGTCACTAACGTGCTCAGATTCTAACTTACTTTTTACCACCATATCATCTATATAAATCTCAATACTTTTTCCTAGTTGTTGCTCAAACATCCTGGTTATTATCCTCTAATAGGTGGATCCCGCGTTCTTTAAACCAAAGGGCATCACCTTGTAGTGTTAATTTCCAGTAAAAGTAACAAGAGTTGTTTTCTCTTGATCATCCAAAGCTAAGGGTATCCGATGGTACCCTTAGATGGCATCTAAAAAACTCATCCGAGAATGGCCTACAATGGCATCCACCAACTGATCTATCCAAGGCATAGGAAAGGGGTTTTTGGGGCAAGTTTTGTTCAAATCAGTAAAATCTACACATACTCACCATTTTCCATTTTTCTTCTTCACCACCACCATGTTGGCCAACCACTCAGGGTAAAACATTTCCTTATAGCTCCAGCCTGCTTGACCTTGATCACCTCCTCCTTGACAGCCTCAGAATGCTCTTTAGATAAGCGCTGAGGTGGTTGCTTTTTTAGAGATGATGGCTAGATTGACATTTAAATAATGGAAAATGAAATTTGGATCCACCCCAAGAGCTTTATAAGCACTCCATGCAAACACATCAATATTCTTCCTAAGAAACACTATCAGCTCCTCCTTCTCCTGAGGAGGCAGCTGAGCTCTAACTTGAAAAAACTTTTCCATATCATTATCTATAACAATTTTTTCTAAATTCTCACACTTTGTCCTTTCCTTTGCCACCTCCACAAATGACACCAACATTATTTATTGCTATAAGCCATCTCCAGCAGATACCGGAGACTCCATCCCAGTTTGATGCCTAATGGCAACCACCAAGCATTGTCTAGCCACAGATTGGCTTCCAACCACTTCCTCTACCCAGTCCCCTAACGGGTACTTCACCTTGAGATGTAAAGTGGAAGAAATGGGCCCCATGGCATGAAGCTAGGTTTTGACCACAATGGCAGTATAGGGAAAGTAAGCATCCACAACAATGAAGTCCACCTTGACCACCTCTGAACCTGCCTAGACCGGTAGTCTAATTTAACCCATCGGGACAATAACTTTCCCATCAAAACCTACCAAAGGTGAATCATAACATGCCAAATCCTCAAGTTGCAACTTTAGCTCCTTGTACAAATCATGGTACATGATTTCTACACTGCTACCTTGATCTACCAACACCCTCGTCACATCATAGCCCCTATCTTATGGGTGACCATCAAGGCATCGTTGTGTGGCTGCACGATTCCAACCTTATCTTAATCAGAAAAACTCAATGCTAGTCGGACCTCCATCTTACTCCGCTTTGGCCTAGGGGACGAGTCCTCTGCAAGTGGCTGAGCTACGGATAGTACCCTAGAAGGGTGGGAACCAGTTCTTCCCGAAAAGGCAAGAATAATGTTGATTATGCCCAGAGGTGGCTTTGAAGAAGCATCTCTCTGAGATCCTGGCCCTGCCTGGCCTCTTTTCCCATTGGGGTGATATAAAAATTGCTTTAACCTACCACCTCAGACCAGCTACTCTAGGTGATTCCATAAAGTTCTACAGTCCTCCATATTATGCCCCCGCTTTTGGTAGTATTGGCAATGAAGGCTTTGGTTACGCCTCGTGGGATCCCCTCCCATCTTATTTGGCCACTGAAAATATGGTTCATTCTTTATTTTTTCTAAGATTTGATGCACTGGCTCTCAGAATACAGTGTTAACCACTAGAGCAGCAGCAGTTCCAGATTGCCTAGCAAAATCCCACCAGGGACGATTATTATTTTACTTGTTTGACTTGAAGTCCCTCCTATCTTGAGGGACCACCTTAGCCTTTCCTTTACCCAGCTATTGGTTCTCCTTGACCCACTTATACTTATCAATGCAGTCCATGAGTTGACGCACATTTTTGACAGGTTTCCCTGTCAAAGACTTCCTTAAATCGTCCTCGGCAGATAAGCCAACCTTAAATGTCCTTATAGCGACATTGTCAAAATTCCCATCCATTTCATGAACATTTCCCAGTATCGATTCGAGTACGTCTTCAGGGTTTCCCTCTCTCGCATAGTCATAGAAAATAGAGAGTCGAGAGGCCGAGGAACTCTGCTGCAAGTGATGAAACGAGAACCAAAGGCTCTTGTAAGCTCCTTAAAGAAGGCAATAGAGCCTTCCTCTAGACCATTGAACCATCTCATTGCCACGGGCCCCAAGCTAGATAGGAACACTTTGCATATTAAGGTTTCAGTCTTGGAGTGAACCGCCATCCTCTGGTTAAAGTGGCTCACATGCTCCACAAGGTCTGTCTAACCATTGTAGATAGTGAATGTTAGATGAGTAAATTACCGAGGAAGTTTCTCCTTCTCAATCCTTCGAGTAAAGGGTGACTTAAATATCTAATTCAGGGCCCTGCTCATAGCATCATTGCCTAGGCCCTTATGAGACAGACTTTTCCTTCTCCGCTTATGATGGTGCTCCTCGTCACACGAAAAAGACTCATTGGAGGGAGTCCTTGACCTAGGCCGGTATCTGTTGTCACTATCATCACCAGAAGAATGGTTAGAACTAGAGGAAGTCCCCCTACGTTGCTCGTGGAGTAACCTCCTACGCAACTGGTCAAACTCTAATTGCATGCTTCTAGTATTTTCCTTATGGGAAATGTGACTCCTATTACGAGACTGGCTCTTACCAGTGTGTGTGGTGTGCACACTAAACTTTCGGTCCCTTCTCTACTCAATATTGACAAAACGATTCGGATGTTGAGACCCAATGGACTCCTCCCGGTGTGACCTCATGCCTACCATAACTGAATACTAATCTCACCAAAGCTCAAGTATATTTCCACAGACAGTGTCAATTGTAAGGACATAGTTTGGTACTTAAGCCCAAAAGGAAAAGGATCTAGGCCCAAAGAGCCCGATACAATGAATTTGTAGAGAGTGTGCTAGAAAATTAGGCTTTAATGAGTTAGATAGTAATTACAATAAGCCCAGATGATAAGAGAACAAGAATAAAATGGTTTTGCCCAAAGAAAATCATCCTCAGCACAGTCTGAGGAGACTAGTTCTTATATATATATATATATATGTATGTATATATCATTTGAATTTGGTTACAAGTCCAGTTCTTGTTGCTACAGTGTTTCTTCTCTCAAATCTCCCACCCCCCTTCATAAATGGCATCCCTTTTCTTTATATTCCCTTCCTTCTTCTTCATCTCCACCTTCCATATGTAGGTCAAGTGGTTGGCTTTGATCCTTGTCCCATCTGCACCTTCCTGAAGTCTCTAGGAGTGGTTCTAAGGCTGAATATTACTGTTCACATATAACCTCCACATTAATGCGGCCAGAGAGTTAGTTGCAGAGCATTCAATGCAATGGTAGCAGCTTTCTCTCAGATATTTCTTAGCTTCCCTTTGTCCTTTGCCTTCCTGACATTTATCCTTATCAACAAAAGCCTCCGGAGTGTTGTTCTTAATGGCAGACCACACCTTTTGACCTTTGCTTTGATTAGTTGAGGTGTCGTTTGTCCTCGGACTTCCTCCCTGAACCCTCATGACTAGACCTCTCTTTTCGTACACTAACGTGGTCCTCAGCGATGATGTTTATCCATCTTCGGGCTATTAAGCATCCTTGGATGAGGCCTACAGCCCAATGCATAATTCTGGGCCTATCACCCCTACAAGAAGCATTTGATAAAGTTTAAAGATGTAAGCACAATTTTATATTTATTTCGTTTACTAATTCTTTTGTGGAGTAATACTTATTAAATAAAATGTACGAGCATGTTACGATTATTGGAATATATTACTTCATAATATTTGTATATTTCTCATTTTTAACAATCTTATGTGTAAAGTTTTGACAATTTATCATTAGAAATGTTTAAACTACATTTTTTTTTTAATCTAAACATATTAATATTTGACCTAAAAGTTTTTTGTGCTTTTTATTTTTTATATTAATTGGGAATCTCTAGGTTATTGGATAAGAATTATGGATTTTAACTAAATTTCTTAGGTCAAATGATAGTGTGGGATTAAGGGGTTTGTGGTTTTATCGACGAGTATTGTAATAGGTTGCTAAAGTAGGCACCTATTAAACAATAAGTTTGGGGATATAGATTTTTTTAATGTACAAAATTCATATTTAGTAGATTTTATTTTTAAGTTAGATAAAGAGATGCATATTTTGGGGAATATATTCAATTCTAGGTGCGTTAACAATTCTTACTAATTTATAATGACTTTTTTTTAATTATTTTATTTTTGGTTCCATAAGTTTTTTTTTTTTTTTTTATGCATTGTAAATATACTAATAATTAGGGTAAACTATGTATTTGGTCTCTATTCTTTACATCATATTTTAATTTGGTCCTTAACCTTTCAATTGTGTCAATTTGGTCCCTAACTTTTCAGTGTCATTAATTTGGTTTCTAACTTTTTAGTACCGTGTCAATTTCGTCTCTGCCATTATCTCTTGGATGGAAATTGCTGACGTGACTAATGACCAAAATAAAAAATTAGTTTCTATTGTTGTAGCAATAAACTAATTTTTTATCTTGGCCATTAGTCACATCAATATTTTCCATACAAAAGATGACAATAAGGACTAAATTGATACAGAACTAAAACGTTATAGACCAGATTGACACAATTGAAAGGTTAGAAATGAAATTGAAATATGGTGTAAAAGGATATGGACCAAATACAGCGTTTACCCTAATAATAATTGTACAAGACATTTTTTTTCCTTCATTTTATAACATATAATTGTTAATAAATAAACCAAGATTAATCATATATCATACCAAATATCTTTCCTACGCATAGCATGGGTTAGCGACTAATATTAAATAATGGGGTTACAGCTTTTCCTAATGAAATGCGGAGGACATGAGATATATGTGGGGCCATTAGGCTGCTATTCTTGGCATCTTATCAAGTATTTCGAGGAAGGGTGATTTTAAAACCAAAAAATAAATAAACCATAAAACTTTTATATGTGTTATCACTTATTTTGATGGATAAATTTGATCCGTGTTATGACTTCCTATTACATATAACTCCCCCCCTCCCCCCCTCTTCTAGGGCCAAAATGGGAAAGAGCCCCTAATTTGGAAAAAATAAAATTAGCAATTTGCCCCTATTTTCAAGCTATTCATGGGAATGTCCTTGTTTTGGAACTCGAGTTTCTAAAACTTGAGTTCTGTGTAGAACTCGATTTTCATATGATCGACTTTTGTGTGATTTTTGGCATGGTGAATGCCACTGATGTGGCATTCCCCATTAAAAAAGCCAGATGGAACTCAATTTTTACAAAGTTGAGTTCCTTGAAATCGTTTTGAGCTAATGGAACTTGATACTTTAAATATATGTAAAGTTTTTTTAAAAATATTTTTGAATATGTTCAAATTAATCAACTTGTTGGGTTAAAATAGATTGACACTAGTTAATTAATTCAATTACCTAAGTTGATTAATTAGGTCAAATTACATGCAAATCGTGGAGACACCAACAAATCACCAAATAAACTAAGTGCAGTGGAAATTAAATGAACACGATGATTTGTTGATGAATGAGGAAAACCTCTCGTAAGGCAAAAATCCCACTGGGTGAATTTCAAGTCACCACTCCCAAGAATTCATTAATCAAGAATTAAATGGTTACAAGTATAATGAATCTTACCACTACCCTGGACTATCCCCAAATATTAACCTACAATTAAAGCTTTACTGTAATCCCCAATTGGATTTGATCTTATAGGAGACTTTTTCGCATGCATAGATCCTAGTACGTGACTAACTCCACCAGCTAATTGATTATTGTTGGCAACAAAATTATTCACTTTAAAGAACGTTGAAGATCAGGAAGCACTTGGTTACAAAACCCTAAGGCACACAAAATGTAGTAGCTTTTCAAAAGTGTATGAGTTCTCTAATTAAGTTTCTGTATCTTTGATGACTTTAAAATAAGCCTTTTATATGGTCTAGGATAGTAAAGAGAGAAACCCTAATCATCCAAGTTATCATGGGCTGAATTTCAGATTTGAGAATTCTGAAATCATAAATCTCAATAGATCAAGCTTGTGTCAAGCTTCTTTAGTAATCCTTGATAGATGCTAGTGTTGAGCTTTAATGAAACAAATTTTCTTCACTTGTTTCTTGGATCAATCTTCATGTCTTTAATGATACCACTTATTATGTTTGAGCAACATTCTTCTTGATATATTAAACACAATGTAGATCTACCCAATTACAACTAAAGTGCGTTTTATCAAAGGATAAGCCAATACATAGAAAATATGACCCCCTAACTATCTCCCCCTTTGAGATAAAAGTGAAAAACATACATCATTATCATATATATCAAATAAGCATAATGTATGTAAAATGGTTATAAACCAAGTGTACATCTAATGAGAACTCTATAGCCAAAACCTCACTACATATCACGAAAACGCTCTCCCCCCTATAACTAGTCTAGCTCTCACCCTAACAACAAGACTACTCTCATAATCAAAATTACTTCCCCTTTTTGTCACGAGTGACAAAGGGTGAATCATTGAGAGGGTGTCATCTCATCATCATAGTAAGAGCCAGAAGCATCACCATCGTCCTCTCCACTAGCAGAAGACTCCAAGGAAGGATTACGCTTGGGAGAAGGAACAAAGCCACCAAGGTGAGACTATTGTTGAGCAATCCGGCCAATCTTGGTGTTCATTTGACACATCTCATCAGACAGATGGTCAAGATGAGTACTAAAATCATCCAGAATGAGCTAAAGCTAATCCAAGATGGTAGCAAAAGATGCCTTTACTCCAGAAGAAGAAGGTAGGGCAAACGAGGAAGAAGGTTGAGAGGCATAGGTAGTATCCTCAATAGCTCAAAACTCAATCTCTTCCTATTGAGCGGGAGTAGACTCCTGACTAGGCCACTTGGCCTTACCCACCAACTGAGTAGAGCTCCTACCAAAGTTTCCTTGCTAATGGCACCCATCATAGGAAATAGAAGTGAAGAAGGAATAGGAACATGCACATGTGAGAGAATGAGTGTGATAGTTGAAGGAAAAATTAGCTTATCACATGTTGCAAGGTCTTGATAGATATCCACGAAAGATATTGAAGATGTTGAACAAGGGGAGCAACCTGTTCCACCAAAGATGGAAGAACCTTAAGTGAAAGTGAGGAGGTCTACTAGGGAGCGTCATCCATCGACTAGATATCCCTCTTCTAAGTATATTGTGCTTACTGATGAGGGGGAGCTAGAATGCTTTCAAGAAATAAAGTCTCATAAGGACAAGCAGAGCTGGATGAAGGCTATGCAAGAAGAGATGAATTCTTTGCACAAGAATAAGACTTATGAGTTGGCTGTGACCAAAGAGAAGCTTGAGCTTTGTGCCGAAATGGTTAGTATAAATTCTAACTAAAGAGTTAAGATGAAGATATCTTTCCTCAATGGGCTAGAGGGGGAGATTGCTAGAGTGCACGGTTGCAACAAGAGTCCAGCCCAATTGGGAATGCAAGCATTGAAGACTCCTAATTGTAATAGAAAAAGGAATAGTTGGCTTGCATGAATAAAACTCCTATTCCTAATTATAATAGGAGTGTCAAGTGGCTTGAAAGCTTTTATATAAAGCTTTGTACGTGGGTTTCATGAATAGTGAGAGAGATTTAGAGAGAGATTGAAGAGTGAAATACAGATTTGAAGTCGACTAAAGGAAAAAGAATAGTGTTTTGTGTGGCACTGAGGGAAAAAAGAAAAGACAAATTTTCTTTTGCTCAAGACACACGAGGAAGATAAATTGGGAGTTTTCTCTAGGATGATTATTTGGGTGCTACAACCATAGAGAGTTGAAGTTTTCAGAGTGGAAGATCTTGCTACTAGAGTTTGTGGTGAGGTTGTATTTGTTCCTAGAGATATTATTATATTTTACCAATTTATTGTGAACTCAGGTTTTGGGTATAACTTGAGAGTGTTGTAATCTTTATTTTCTTGTAGTGGATTGATCGGATTTGCCCCGTGGTTTTTACCTTTAAACTGGAGGGTTTTCCACGTAATTTCTTGGTGTTTTTGTTGGTTGATTTTTTTTTTTTTGCTTCCGTAGATTTCTATTTTCTTTGTGCCTTTGGTTATATTTAATTTAATTCACACGTAGACGGGGATTTATCCCAACAGTTAATTATTTTTTTATGTTTATTGCTTTTTACAAGGTAATATTGCTTGCTTGTGGTGTAATTTCTTGTGTATATTGCATGCATAAATTGGTTGATTTGTAATGAATTGATTAATCTGCAGCATAATTAATTTTGGCATCAAAGTAAGAGTTTTCATAATGCAATTTTTATCTAAAAATTTATTTATTTTTATTTGTTAAATGTTGATAAAATATAATTATAAAAAATACTTTTAAAAAACTTTAGAAAAAAAAATGCACAAAAAACATGAATTAAAAATTAAATTGTTGATAAACACACTCTAAAGTCTAAAAGCACAAGTCATTGACATCATGTTTCTTTTTTTTGGAAAAATATATTAAAATTAAATGCATGGAACTTTTTTTTTTTTTTTTTTGAGAAGCAAAATGCATGGAACTTGAAAGTTGGAACCCGCATATATTTTCGTATTTTATAGTGCACAATTACTATAAAGCACATTAAATCCATGGCCAATTCTTTCTAAAGCACTTTTTACTTTATGTCCGTTGCCAATCTCCATTTTTTATGCTTTTCAAAAATAAGTATAATTATTCATATAGATACTTTTCAAAAATAAATATAATTATTCATATAGATACTTTTCAAAAATAAATATAATTATTCATATTCTAATGATAGCTCTTTGTCATCAGACCAAAACACCAATCAATTTTTAGTATAAGCGATAATTGAACTCTAAATCTCTTATTCAACCATCAGAGACTTTACCAGTTAAGCTAGTTGAAACCCACAAAATCTGTTCATATTGATACTTAAGATATGTTGAATTATCTGATTTCATTAGAGGATATGGAAGATATAATTCGTTATGGACTAGCTAATTAATAGGCGTAGTGTCTTAAGATGCGTTGAAATATCCGATTTCATTAGAGGATATGGAAGATATAATTCGTTATGGACTAGCGTAATGTCTCATATATAAAAAAAATAAATAATAATAATAAAAAAAATAAATAAATAAATAAAAAAGGCGTAGTGAAATTTATCTCAAAATGGTTCCTACACGGATGCCCTATGCGATGAGCAAGTACATTCTAAATTCATATGAAAATATATTTTGTAAAAGAAAGATATATATAGTATAATGCTCATTAAGTGGTATTATATTTGAGAATTATTGATATTTTACATGTTATTAGAAAAGTAAAATTTGAACTATTATGATTGACATAATCAGTGATGGCTCTATGATTTTTTTTTTTTTTTTTTTTTGTAGAGAGATCAATAAAAGATGAATCTTGATAAGAGATAAATCTTGTGGTCTACAAGGTTTTTTTTATTACAAATAAGATTCAAAAAATTAATTTAATTAAATTTTAAAAAATTATAAATTTAGAATTTTATTTTTAATTTTCTAATGTGACTTTTTTTTTAAAAAAAAAAATTAATGTTGATGTGTCATTTAAAAAATGCAAACTAAAATATTTTGGTGCTTTGGTCATTTTCACTTTAGGAGTATTATGATAATTTTGATAATTGGGTAATTTGGTGGATTGGGGTTTACCCATTATAATTGGGTTGGGTTGGGTTTGGGTTAGAAGCAATTAGTTAAATGGATTTTAGTACCCATTTGTTTTGGCTTTTAGAAGCCTAAATGCACTTTTTGAGAGCAAAATGAAAGTTAGGCGTTTGGTAATGTTTCAAAATGTGCTTTCTCAAAAAAGCTACATTTTGAAATGCAAAGAATTGAGACAAAACGTGCAAGTAGGTTTGAGGAGCTTTTGCAAATGCAAAAACTCTTTTGATCAATATTATCGTTGGAAATGCAAGAAATGACCCAAATTACCTTCATCTCACTAACCACAAAATACACTGAAAACTGAAAAGACAAACACAAAAAATAAGAGAAATTACCTGTGAAGATCAAGGTGAAGAAGTGCGTGGGTGTGAGCTAAGAGAGGTATTGAAGATTTTTTGGTGAAATTAAGAGAAATTACCTGTGAAGATCAAGATGAAGAAGTGCATGGGTGTAAGTTGTGTGTGGTTGAATTTAGAGAAAAAGAAAAGAATAAAGAAGATCAAGGTGAAGAAGTGCGTGGGTGTGGTGTTGGATTGTGTGGCCAAATAGGCCACAATATGGATGTTGAATTGTGTGGTTAAATAACCCACAATGTGTACGTGTGTAATTCTTAAAAGAAATTACCTTACACAATATTGTATATAAGATGATTATTATTAATAAAATTGTTTGAATAATGGAATTGCATGTTTTGGCCATGATTGGCTGTGTGGGATTTGACATGGTCAAATATGCAGTTGAGATTTCTCAGGAATAATGAGTTGTGAATAGGGGCAGTGAGGTGGATAAAAGATCTGATTTTAATGTTTAAATAAATTTTAGAGAATTTAACGTTCGTAGCCTAATTTGTAGGAACTAAAATGAACGTTGGCAACTTTTGTGAGTCTTTAAATAACTCACTTGAGATCTTTAAATAAGATAACCACCCAAAAATCCTGCAGAGTGAAAAAAACCTACTGCAACCCAAACACTATTTCCCTCTTATCTCTCCATTTGAATATACATTTCAGATATTTACTCTCTTAGTGTTTTAGTTGAAAAAGAGTTCTATTTCAATTTGATTTATATTTCAATTTAGCTTCATGTGGGTTGTGTGGTTGAATTTGTGGAGGAAAGTAGAGAAAGAGAAAAAAGAAATGGTATGTCCTGGAATGAGAGTGGACAAAATGGTAGTCTGGTGAAGAAGAAAAGTATAAAGAAAAGTCTAAAGTGAAGATAGGGAGAAGATAAAGAATACGCGTGTGGGGAGGAGAAAAAAAGACAAATAAATAAATAAATAAATAAATGTGTGGATAAAGGAAAAAGAGATAAAGAGAAAAATAAAATTAAGAAATGCTATTATAATATTTTCATAATATTTTCACAATAAAATTTAAGTGGTGGATTGTTACTAGATAATATTAGTAAAAAAAAAAAAAATTAAGTGGTGTGTTCAAATGCTCCTCTCTCTGTTCCAGCTCTGCCCAGCCGAGGAGGGTGGGGGCCTGAGGGCATGATTGTCCTTCACCTCCTCCACCTTGTGTCAAGCTCTCCCATTCTCTTGGTGCCAAATAAAGCACGAGTTGACACTTCCCTCCGGCTAGTTTTCTCTTGGGGCGGCCCCACCTGGGCCTCTGATTGTAGGAGTAGCTAGGAATAGCAGATGGCTATTAGCTCGTAAATTTACTTGTAAAACAGGCCTACCTAAGCCTCTGATTGTAATATGTAATTTCTCTATGTATGAATTAATAATATCAAGATCTTTCGTTTTTCTCTTTCGTTTTTTTTTTTGTTTTTGTATTATTTTTTTTTTTTTTACAATAAATACTTAGAACTTAGAGCTCTTATCTTATTCAATCTACTGTAAAACAAATACTTAGAATTTGGAACATTATCTTTTTCAGTCTACAGTAAAATCAACACTAAGTACTTAGAACACTTACCTGGTGCGCCGGCCAACACCTTAATCCTTCCCACAGACGGCGCCAATTGTAGGGACCCAATTTGAATTGAGTGTTGGGTTTCAGCCCAATAAGCCCAAACAATAAATTTATAGAGAGTGGGTTGACAGGCTTAGGTGCTGGCCGTCGATCACCACGCTCAAACTTTTTCTTCTAAATAAAGGCTAAGTGTTTCCTTACAAATAGGGAAATGCTCCTCGGCCGTAGGCCGAGGAGGTCTTCAGGTTTTTCCCCCCCCTTCTGGTTTTACTAGCTCTTCTTTTATAGTTTTCATCTTCCTATCTCCTGCTTCCATCTGTTGATCGTCTATTTGCTTTTCTTCTGGTTGTCCGTCCCATCAGAGGCCTTATCGGCACTCAAGTGGCTCACTCTAACCAACGTTATCCTGCCAAGGGTTACCTCCCCATTAATGCGGCCAGGGGGGTTGGTTGAGTGCATTCAATGTGATAGTGACAGCTTACTTTGGGGTTAACCTCTCCCCAAAATCACCTTTGTCAGGCCGAGGACAAGGTATCCTCGGCGTGGATCCAGGAGAATAAGCTTCCCCCCTTCTCTTCAGGAATAGCTTGCGATCCTCGGCATGGGCCTTGGACCTGCTGTATGATGGGCCGAGGCTATCAGGCCCACGGACCCCACAAAACATTTTTATTATTGTGAAAAAAAATCATAATAATATATAAGAAAAAAAAAATCTTGTTCATGATATAAACATATTTACCGTTATATTTATATAAAGTAATAATTTATTAAATGAGTGCAATAAATATGTTATTTTTAGAACGTATAAGATGAATTGTTTTTTTTTTTTTTCGTATATTATTTTTTACTAATATTATGAAACAAAATTTGTAAGCTTTGCTTCAAACTTATGTGGATTTGAATTTGTCATTATTTAAAAAAAATTAGTAATTTAGTTTGTTCTTAATTATTGAACTGAGATTTCCACTTAAATATGATTTCAATTATTGTTTTGGATAGTTTTTAATTATTAAATTCAAGGTTTTCCATTTAAATATACGCTGGTGATAAATTGATCTTTAAAACTATATATATATATGAGAAATGATATGTCTACAACATTTTTACAATATTTTTACAACAAATCTTAAGTGGCAGGTTGTTACTGGTTGTTATTGTTGGGGCAAAAAAGTAATCTTAGTGTTAGTTTCAAATTTGAACCAATAACAACTAACCACCTGTGATTTGTTGTAAAAATGTTGTAAAATTGTTGTAGACGTAGCATCTCTATATATATATATATATGCATTTTATGATACCTTAGTTTCACACAATATGCATTCATTATATAACTTAAAAGTAAAATATTCATTTATTTATATTATCTATTCTATTATCTAATTTTAAGTAAATTAATATTATAAAAAAAAAACTATTTACATATGAATTTTGATTAAGCCGTACATCGCACGGGCAAAATGCTAGTATATAATAAAAATACAGTTTTTTTTTTTTTTTTTTTGCTAAAAAAAAAGCCTCATTGCACGTGCGGAGTGCGTGTGATGAGGCTAAAAAATAGGACCACTCTCCTGTAATTCTGTTGATTTTGAAATTGCTTTATCTACTTAAAATTTAGATTCTCAAAATAAAAATTATATATATATATAAACACAGTTTTTTTTTTTTTGGTTTTTTTCTACAAAATAAACATGTAACATTTGTTCATTTTTTGAAACTAGCCTCATGATACTCCTAGTTGTATTAGTATTTCTAAATGTGTAATATTAATGAAAAAAATGTGTAAACTTCAAATTGGAATGAATGAAAAATTATGACACTATAAAAAAAAAAAAAAAAAAAAGCCTTATCGCACGCGCAAAATGCGTGTGATGATGCTAGTATATATAAGAGGGTTATTTCATATTTAAATTAGCTACTTAATAATACTTACTCAAAAAAAAAAAAAAAACTACTTAATAATAATAATAATAATGTAAGGACACGTTTTGTAGCCCAAGCCCAAGTTGTATGGGATCTTAGCCCAGTGAGCCCAGTACAATAAATTTGTAGAAAGTGGATTGGAGAACTAAGCTATAATGATTTGACAACAGCTAGTATGGATTTAAAAGATGATCAAGCAAAAACAAGGGAAATAGAGCTGAATCTATTCACTGTTCGAGAAGATATTCTTCATATAAATCAATAATAATGGGGTACAAGTACAATTTTGATTGCTACAATAATCTCTTTCTATTTTTCCGATCCCCTCCTCGTGGAGGTTTTCTTACATTATATAGTTCCCATTGGACCATCCTGATTCTACACTTGTTAATCATTTAAGCCCTTACTTGAGTGCCCGTCCCATCAAACACCCTCTTTGGCTTTCTGTGAGTTGTGGTAGCTAAAGCAGCACTGTTCAAGGGTCTTCTCCACATAAATGCGGTCAGAAAAGTAGCTGCAGTGCATTTAATGCGGTGGTAGCAGCCTTTCCTTAGATATTTTTGGGTTCCCTTCCTTCTCGTATGTTCATGAGGCCATCCCTATCGCTAGGGTTTCTATGGAGGTTACTTTCATCGTTGGAATACACATCTAAGTGATATCTATCATATTCGATGAGGAATTCCTCCTCAGACTGTCTTCCACTCATTTCTTATTTATGAGACTCTAACTCGAATCCCTCATAATTGTTTATCCCGCCTTGGACTTGTCAAAGCTCAAGGCCAATATACGATTTTAGGCATTTATCCCTACAAATAATAACAACAACAATAATTTATTGTTAACTAAAATTTGTTGTAAAAATATTTTTACAATATATGGTAAGTTGTTACTGATTTTAATTTGAACACACCACTTAATTTTTTTTTTTTTTACTAATATTATCTAGTAACAATCCACCACTTAAATTTTATTGTGAAAATATTATGAAAATATTATAATAGCATTTCTTAATTTTATTTTTCTCTTTATCTCTTTTTCCTTTATCCACACATTTATTTATTTATTTATTTATTTGTCTTTTTTTCTCCTCCCCACACGCGTATTCTTTATCTTCTCCCTATCTTCACTTTAGACTTTTCTTTATACTTTTCTTCTTCACCAGACTACCATTTTGTCCACTCTCATTCCAGGACATACCATTTCTTTTTTCTCTTTCTCTACTTTCCTCCACAAATTCAACCACACAACCCACATGAAGCTAAATTGAAATATAAATCAAATTGAAATAGAACTCTTTTTCAACTAAAACACTAAGAGAGTAAATATCTGAAATGTATATTCAAATGGAGAGATAAGAGGGAAATAGTGTTTGGGTTGCAGTAGGTTTTTTTCACTCTGCAGGATTTTTGGGTGGTTATCTTATTTAAAGATCTCAAGTGAGTTATTTAAAGACTCACAAAAGTTGCCAACGTTCATTTTAGTTCCTACAAATTAGGCTACGAACGTTAAATTCTCTAAAATTTATTTAAACATTAAAATCAGATCTTTTATCCACCTCACTGCCCCTATTCACAACTCATTATTCCTGAGAAATCTCAACTGCATATTTGACCATGTCAAATCCCACACAGCCAATCATGGCCAAAACATGCAATTCCATTATTCAAACAATTTTATTAATAATAATCATCTTATATACAATATTGTGTAAGGTAATTTCTTTTAAGAATTACACACGTACACATTGTGGGTTATTTAACCACACAATTCAACATCCATATTGTGGCCTATTTGGCCACACAATCCAACACCACACCCACGCACTTCTTCACCTTGATCTTCTTTATTCTTTTCTTTTTCTCTAAATTCAACCACACACAACTTACACCCATGCACTTCTTCATCTTGATCTTCACAGGTAATTTCTCTTAATTTCACCAAAAAATCTTCAATACCTCTCTTAGCTCACACCCACGCACTTCTTCACCTTGATCTTCACAGGTAATTTCTCTTATTTTTTGTGTTTGTCTTTTCAGTTTTCAGTGTATTTTGTGGTTAGTGAGATGAAGGTAATTTGGGTCATTTCTTGCATTTCCAACGATAATATTGATCAAAAGAGTTTTTGCATTTGCAAAAGCTCCTCAAACCTACTTGCACGTTTTGTCTCAATTCTTTGCATTTCAAAATGTAGCTTTTTTGAGAAAGCACATTTTGAAACATTACCAAACGCCTAACTTTCATTTTGCTCTCAAAAAGTGCATTTAGGCTTCTAAAAGCCAAAACAAATGGGTACTAAAATCCATTTAACTAATTGCTTCTAACCCAAACCCAACCCAACCTAATTATAATGGGTAAACCCCAATCCACCCAATTACCCAATTATCAGAATTATCAAAATACTCCTAAAGTGAAAATGACCAAAGCACCAAAATATTTTAGTTTGCATTTTTTAAATGACACATCAACATTAATTTTTTTTTTTAAAAAAAAAGTCACATTAGAAAATTAAAAATAAAATTCTAAATTTATAATTTTTTAAAATTTAATTAAATTAATTTTTTGAATCTTAAAATTAGATATTTGTATTTGGGTTGAGACTTGAGAGAGGGAGAGAGGGAGAGAGAGGGGTTGAGATGCGGCCAGCAATGATCAGGTGGTTTAGCTTTGGCTTCAACTTCTCTTCGAGTGGTTCGGCTTTGGCTTGAAGATCATCACTGATGTTGAAATGTTCGTCCATTAGGGGAGGTAGGTTTAGATCAAACGGCTAGACCCTTGTTGCTATGGCAATCATCGGATGCAACAGGGTTCATGATCTTGACCCTTGTGACTGGATTTGAAATGACCCTAGGCTCACTCAAATGCTTGAGGTCGAGGGTTTTTTTTTTTTGGGATCAAAGTTGGGAGAAGGCGTAGATGCACCATGGAGATTGAGGATTCAAAGGAGGAGGAAATGGTGGTGAAGGAGGTTTATGGTGGTTATGGTGGTGCCAGCAAGCGTGGGGTTCTGGGAGACTAGGTTTGAGTTCATGTGGTTCATAGACTATGAGAGGAGTGAGGGTTTTATTTGATTTGGGAGTGGGATCGGTGGCTTGTATTGCCATTTGATTTTGCACATCTAAGATTGAGGTTGAAGAGGAAATTAAGGAATAGGAGTTTGATCATGTGAAATTTATGGGTTTGCTGGAGATGGATTGGTTACTGTGTTTATGGGTTTATTTCTTGGGTTGATTTATGGTTTGGATTGGTTTCTTGTTTCTTGTTTTCCTGGATTTGATGGAGATTAAACTTTCTCAGAGACTAAACAATGCAAAGTGGTGAATAGAAAGAAAGAAAAAAGACTGAAATTTGAAAATTACCAAGTGGGATTTCTGAAGAGACGAAGATCTGAGAGAAATGACGAAAATCCAAGGAATCTTCGAAGCTTTGAAGCTGTTGAAGCTGTTGGGTTTCCAACTAAAACATGATTGGAGGCCGAGAAAATGAGGGAAAATGAAAACTCTCGTAAAACATTGAAATGTCTAAGAGCTAGGTTTTATTTTATTTTATTTTTTATGAGAAAGGCTGGGTTGAATTTAGGTATATTGTTTTTGGGTTAAATGGGTTTCAATGAGTTTTTAGTTAAAACCCAATAATCACTGGGTCTAATTGAGTTAATGTCCATTTAACCCAATTAATAATTTGGTAGGTTTGTGTTCAATTAGAGTGGGTGAGTTTGGGTAAGCAAATGAATTTGGGCTTACTTTGCTACCCCTAAAATGTTCTAACTTTATGGCTAAAACCATAGACTGGTCCTGCTGCAATTACTGCAAACGCCCACCAAAACCCAGAAAGTGTTTTTGTTTCCGAAGTGAATTAAACAAAAAACAGATGATCAAACTCAGAATACTTTTTTCTCCGTATGTTGGTTTGGAACTTGTCCCACCAATGAACATTATTGACGTGAGCCAATAATGTTCATATATATAAAGAGAGAGAGGACATATAGAAGTGTATTCACATCACAATATCCTATGATGCTTCGTACGTACGTGGAAACTGGCGCGGAAACTCATATGTTGAAATGTAATACTAAATATTAAATTGAAGTGTGATCTTTGGTTCATGGACTTGAAAAAATAGGTGCCACCTATTTTGAAAACGTTTTTCGTAAACTCCAAATATATTCATTATTGTTTAGCAAAAAAAAAAAAAAAA
Source organism: Quercus suber (assembly GCF_002906115.3). Lineage (NCBI taxonomy): Eukaryota > Viridiplantae > Streptophyta > Magnoliopsida > Fagales > Fagaceae > Quercus > Quercus suber. The sequence continues at coordinate 133,376 of NW_027070459.1, forward strand.
A